>NW_011967192.1:1486255-1567369 GCF_000949405.1 Vollenhovia emeryi
CAACACCTTCGTGCGGATCCGAGTGATTATGATGTTCACTTTACAGATGAACAGAACTAGCGGGGGGAGTAGATTTTTAGAACGAAAAGAAAGCAAACTTGTCTCGCTATGTCTATACGTCATTAGGCAACTTGGGATTCAATTCTTCCGCGAGCTGTCTTTAGCAAATAATCGCGCTGTCGTGCATTTGTTCAACGGTGAAATTTGCACTTTGATCAAAAGTTTCTGGAGACTTTTCGGCCTCTGTTAAGTGAACTAGCGATATCATAGGATAGACCATTTTAACATATCAAAATCGTCATATCATTTTAAAACGTGATCTGCGTAAGAGAATATTTTCTTCGTGTGCATTTCGTGGTACACTTTCATCGTGCTGCTACACTGAGAAAATATCCGATTAAGTTGCATATCCGATGAAAAATTTGATCGGTTTTTCAATCAAATTTAATCGGTAACTGCATTTCATCGGATAAATTCCATCGGATGTACTCATGATTTAATCGTGAAACGTAATCGGAAAAATTAACCATCGGAAATACTATTTAATTTGTTTATCCGATGAACATTTTTCTCGGTGCATATTCAGCTACACCTTGCGTTTGTCTTCATTTAATGATTCTGCGAGTAATAATTTTTAAAAAAGTATCCATTAGATATGCGGAAGAAAATGTTGAAATTTGAAGCTGATTATTTTAGTTAAAACATAAATTTGTAATTTAAATTAACTAGTCATGTTCTGCCGTTCGTGAAATTAAGACCTGTTTTTGATTTACCATACGGAATTATTGACACAATTATCACTTGAAAAGGATCACAAATCATGGTCGAAACGTGAGTTTAAACGTAAAAATTTGCCAGACGTGGTCAAGTAATATTCTGAAGTTTATAAATTGGTAATTTAAATGTAAGGAATAAGTTGCATACACATAATTAATTATTCGCGTTTCAATTCCGAAAATAAATCGTCATAATCCGAACTGCTCGATTCGACCTGCGGTGATATTAATTATAATTTCAGACAACTGTCTTCGTCCACGCGGAAATCCCAGGCATAAACGCGACAGCGGAACAAAACTTTCGTTAAGAGCAAGCCGGTCCGTAGAAATTCTTCACGTTGCGAGGGATTCTCCAGCTGTACAAACTTGCGAACGGGATACGTGGCCTGCGGCGCGATTCGCGGCGGGAATCGCAAAATGTTAACCCGCTGTCAGCTCGGTAGCGGCGGCCGGTTTCGAATTAAAATGTGAGGAAACTTTAAGCATTGGCCGCGCGCGCGCCGCAACACATGTCGCAATCGTCGTTCATATTAATCCCAATTAAGGCTGAGGATACCGAGGAGCAGGTTAAAGGCTCCTCCTCTTCGCAAACCGACGGGGATACGGCGATATAATAAAATCGTAAAATGACGGTACTGGCCGTGCGCTTGGCGATATTAACCGGTCGCGGTGGCAAGGGAGCCGGCCATGAGGGAGACGGTCCTCCACACGTGAAGCATAAAATACCCGGTTAAATGCGCCGAACGAATACGAAAAAGTCTAATATGAAAAACCCCCATGCCACTTAGGAGAGACGGCGAGTTCGAGTTTATGCCGCGGAGCCCGGCCGGCCAATCGGAGCATTGGGATTTTGCGGGACGAGTAAATAAATTGGACGGAGTCGGGGCGAGCTTCCTGGAATCCGGGGGACATTTTTCTTATGGCGTGTACTCTTGAGACGTCGCTGGAAGAGACACACAATGTTGCGTGGAATGCGGAAAAGTTTGGGAAACGACCGATTTCTTGTCACATTTTTCGTCATTATAATTTTCCTTGGAACAACAAAAATAGCTTTTATGCGTTATCTACGTACGATACGTGACAGTGTTTTATGGCACGAGTTTTATTATCTCGGCAAAGATTAAAGATTATATATTATTGTGAAGCGCGGCCGTACTTTAGAAGAATGTTGAGCTTTTGTACAGTATCCGATAGGTAAAATTATCAACGTCTATATTGTGTAGAAAGACCGTACAAGATAATAAATAACAAAAGGGAATGACAGACCATAAAATTTTTCTATTTCGGATGATGTTAAAAGTATCTCTTCTCGACAGCGGAGAAGCGAGGATTACTGGCGATTTCGTTAACATGTAGCTACAAAGCGAGGACGGAGACGGAGGGACCGAGAATCGCGAGGCGGTACGTGGTGGTGGAGAACCAAGTTCCACATTTCAGCGGCAGTCAACATGGTGGCCGTGATGAGGACGATTCTTGCTCCGGCCGGAGAGAGGCCAATGGACAACGACGGTCTCGTCCCACCCCATAATGCCCCATATACTTGGCAATTTATGCGCCGAAACGTATTAAATAGCTTTCTGCCCCCACTATAATGCGCGATCCTCTCGACGGCGCGCAGGCGTCTACATAGCTGCGGCGGTAACTATATATTAAAGCCAATATTTTTAAATGCGATACACCTACATTGTAAATACCGGTGTTTTGTGCGACCCTTTCTAAGAATAGAACCCACTTGCGACATTCGGCCGCGCTGAGAGCCACACGGAGGCGATCATATGGCGCGCGCTATGGCGGGAAGGAAGAGATTCCGGCCTTTGTGCTGTCGAAGGCTGCTTCTTGTGATGTCTTAAGACTCGGCGAAGACGGCTGAGAATGTTGCGAAGTGTGTTTTAAGGAAGCATAAACGGTTAATCGATAACCGGGCAGTAATCGCGCTCCCGATCGTAAATCGCAGATAATATACATGCAAATACCGTGCAATGTGGGATTTTCACGAGCTGGCCGATTCCTCTTTCCATTAACGGCCTTTCATCTTCGTCTCACGCGAGCCACGCAACGGCAGGTGTCGACGAAAATTTATTAAACTCTTCAACCCCCTTGCGCTTCGTCTGATAGCGCATTTTTCTATTCATTAGTCAACGTCAACGAGATGAATTTATTTTCTATTATACTATGTATAAAGTTTTCAGTCAAATGTTTGTGGTATCGTAATTTACGCTGTTGGAAAATTTGAGTTTTATTCAAAAATATGACGGCTAAAAGTGTTGCGTTGAAATATTTCACACATTCGCGTATTAACCTAACGTATTGCTGTCGTGTTCATTGAACTCAAGTGTTAGATTATTAAAACACTTGAAAAAAGTGTAAAATAACGCGATCTATTTTACACAATAGATGTGTTTCGTATTATTAGTAACGTAATTTATCTATTAATTAACTTTACAGAGAAAATGTTGATTTTAATATGTAATATAAGAGTTTAAATTATTACATCTGTAAAGTATAAAAATAACTTTTTTAGTTAATTTTATCATTAAAAATATATTGATTGTACTCAAAATTTATTTTAAACTAGACAACACAAACGCGCGTCATTTGCTCTCTCTAAAAATTCGCATGATTTGACAGTTGCAAATAACACGACTGAAGCATGTCGTATCGCACAAACGAGACAGCCAGTCAGCATCTCGGAAAAGCGACAATATTTCGACACTTTCAATTATCGACTTAACGTGCTTTTTTTATATAGGAGGAGACTAGATATGACAAAAAGCACGCTCCGCGCGCGCAGTTTGTGGTTGAGCATTGTATATGTTTAAGAAGTTGTATACATGCAAAGATGTAATTGTATATGCGCAACATCAATTTAAAATAAAAAGTAACTTATCACTTACTGATACGATTCGCAACTGCACAGGTGTACATCGTTAACCATATACATATGTTAAACTGTAACAATACAAATATGTATGTGATTATTATAGACTCATTATGTAAAATCGAAATTATTATATTAAATATACTTTATATTTTATATTTTTCAAAATAGATATTTATTAAAATAATTAGATAGAATACTGAGAAAGTCTTCCTTTTACATATAAACCCACAAAATTTTATACGTATGGTTTTCTCTCTAACACTTATTCGAATCCTCGTTCGAATCACTTGAATAAATAAAATAAAAACACAGAACAGATGCTTCCTTTGCACAAGTAGCAAATAACATAAAAATGTAAGACACTTACCTCACCATTTCTCCGTCGTTGCCCGATGCCTCCTTGGCCGCCTCCTCCTCTCAGATTTCCTTGTTGCACTTCACAAGACACTCACTCGCGAAATTCATCGATCGCGCGAAATTTCGGGCACTCCCGTACGCGATGTGAAATACGCGATGAATTTGATTCGGAAGAATAGAATAATGGATAAATCACTTTTGAATTGGCGATATAAAACGCAACACGAGCACCGAAAGCATAATCTGGGATAAAGAAGTAGTTATTATGCAATAAGCGACTTTCTTTACTTCCTGTCCGTTCGAGTTGCGAAGAACGACAAAGCGAGTTGCAGCGCGAACGCCGAAGTCGCACAAATTTCTTTCTTTTCCGGAAAATGGAACAGATTACACGAAATCGATAGATACTTAAAAGCGCGGTGAGTAAACGTGATGTAACCGCGACAAAATACCACGGTTTACCTTCGTAATTTAGATGAGCTAGTTTCGTGAAATATGTATATACATTGATAAAGAGCCGTCGTCTCAACATGCAATTCATTTCTCATTATAAGTTGTAGAAACTGAGTAATTAGTCAAGGAACGTTACTTGTTACTGATAAAGGTGTACAAATCAACAGCGTTTTATCCATACATTCATCGCGATCGAGTCTTGGAAACCGATAACGCAAAAGAAATACCACGCACGGAGCGACTCTCGACACTGCCTGCCGGCACGACGTTCGGCGAGCGAGTACGAGGGGTGCGACCTTCAGGTACGCGATGGCACGCAAAAACATCGTACGTCACCGCGCCGAGAGAAAAACGGAACAAAAACAACGAACGTTGAGAATTCGTGGTCTTTTTTTGTTCCGTGACTGTTACTACGTTTTGTGTATCATTCTGCGGACTTATTGGTATTGAATAAAATTAACGATTAATTCTGTTCAATCGAGAAAACGTATCGGAACAAAAATCGTTGTTACTTAAATTCTAATTACTACACTGAGAAAAATTTTCATCGGATAAACCAATTAAATAGTATGTCCGATGGTTAATTTTTCCGATTACGTTTTCCGATTAAATTATGGATATATCCGATGAAATTTATCCGATGAAATGCAATTACCGATGAAATTTGATTGAAAAACCGATCAAATTTTTCATCGGATATGCAATTTAATCGGACATATCCGTTTGTTATCATGTAATTGGATTATCCGATTATATTTAATCGGACATTTATCTCAGTGTAAGATTAGAGATTTTACCTCAATAGTTGATGTGTGTACAAATGTATATTTCTAAATTGCAAATCTTCATTTACTACGAATCTAAAAGAGAAATGAAGCACACCGCGCTTCGAGAAAACTAATCGCCATCGTGGAAAAGAAGCCTCAACTGTTCGATAAAAAGAATTACTTTGAGGTTTGCCTTAATTTTAAAGTATTAATATAATATTAGCGTCACATATTTAATATATCCATGTTAAATTAACACAAAAATTTGTTTGTAAATCGTTTGGGACATGTGATATCTGTTTAATATAAATTTTCCAACGGTATATTTCACTCGAATGCGTTCCCTGAAATCAAATTACACATAAATTAACATCTGTTAATATTTGAAAGTTTTTACACAAACACCGCGCAGAATAGCGCAATGTTTTAAATTTTAATCATCTCCACGTATATTACAGGTTTTCTGCAGCCGTACACTGAGAAAAATGTCCGATTAAATGTAATCGGATAATCCAATTACATAATAGCAAACGGATATATCCGATTAAATTATTTATCCTCTGAAAAATGTGACCGGTTTTTCGATCAAATTTCATCGGATGTATCCATAATTTAATCGAAAAAATTAACCGTCGGAAACACTATTTAATTGGTTTATCCGATGAAAAATTTTCTCAGTGTATCTATCTCTTATTTAACATTTTTCACGTATTTCTCTAATTTTTTTCTTTACTTCGTTCGCCGAAATCACACCCTGAATTTTCCAACAGTAATCATCGCAAGCGCCAGGTCCATTCAAGTTTCATTTACACATGCGCGTGTTAATTTACAAACGGCAATAAAGCTGCGAAACGTCCGTCGTAATCCCTCATCCAGTCGACCAGAGATGGAAACTGGAGAGTGGTTCGGCAACGTCTCAATTGAGCTCGTTACTCGTTCGACCGGAATTTGAGATACAGACGAATTATTCTTTCCCTCTCTTTGCCTCTCTTCCCGACGATTGTCTATCTCCTAATGGAATTGCCAGCCCCAATACGCGAGTGGGCGAAGCTAAAGTAATAGTAAAACGTTACCAAAAGGAACCGGGAATGTGCCCTTATACTCCGTTATTTCTTTTTGCCTCGCCTTCTTCGCCGTAAAAATTGTAATTCTTGTCTCAATAAAATAAAAATATTTCTTTTTGTTGTAAATGATTTGCTACTCGCCATTAAAATATTTATACGTCGCAAATATATTCGAAAATAAAAAGAAGAGCATCCATCATATTTACAGATTATATTTACAGAATAGACAGACAACATAATCAACCAAATTTATTTGCGACAACTTTTTCCAAAACCAACCGGCTTATCTTATTTCAAGATTACCCTTGAATTAAAATCTTTCAATTGTTTTAATAAATAACTTCATAACGCAAGGTATTGCAAATATTTTGTGCATTGTTGAGAGATAACGAATTATGTACTCTGAGAAAAATTTCCATCGGATAAACCAATTAAATATCAGATAAACCAATTAAATTTCGATGGTTAATTTTCCGATTACGTTTTTCGATCAAATTATGGATGCATCCGATGAAATACAGTTACCGCTTAAATTTGATTGAAAAACCGATCATATTTTTCATCGGATGTATAATTTAATTGAATCCGTTTGCTATTATGTAATTGGATTATCCGATTACATTTAATCGGACAATACTGGGAATCTTTTCTTCGCCAGTGATTAGTTGAAATGAAAACGTAATGGGGACAATTATTCGACATATCTCAGTTTTTTGACACGCGATAATTTCATAATGTTCAGATTCCGACTGGTTGGCACTTGTCTGACTTTAAAATGTAATCAAGACGCTTTTCACTCTAAAAGGACCGGAAATCTCGGTCGAAACGTTGTGCAATTCCTTTAATAAAGTATTGCCAGATACGTCGAATAATTTTTTCCATTACGTTTTTATTTAATCGGACATTTCTTTTAGTGTATGTACCAAATAATAATGCAAGCTACATGACAAAAGATTCATCCACTCCTGCACATACAACACGGTACAGCGCGGGAGGTGAATTCTAGTGAAAAATGCAAAATGTATCGCGCTTCTCTACCTCAAAAATTCCATCAAGCAGTGCCGCAAAAATGTCGTGATGTATCTCCTGCTTTCTCCCGCTTTATAATCCAGGCGGAAAATTGCTTTTCCAGACTAACGCGCAATCCGGGCGAAATGGCAAAACTGCATCAAGCCGCGATGCAATGTCGCAAAGAGGCGTGGGAACTTGAGATTATTTTTTTCTCTCTCCTTTTTTCGCGCATCGGGGAAACTTTTATCCTTCCGTGACACGTTGAATACGGCGAAGCCGAGGTTCGCGCTAATCCCCGGAGGGAATGGAAAAGTCGGCGCACGAGTCGACTCGTAACGTGGAATTCAATTTGAGTGAAACGACAAAACTGAGCTGCAGATAGATCGCATCCCTGTCTCTCCTCGAACGTCCGACTCCGCGTGGTCCTACAAAGTTTGCGCCGAATAGGAGGTAGCGCGATTCGAGGGGCGGATATATTTCTCTCGCTGTGTTAGAACTGGCTTCACCGAATTGCCAAGAGAAGGACGTCCCGTCAACCTTTTATTAGGACAGGACCCGGGGGTCCCTCTTATTGGTCATTTTTCGGGCAATGTTGCACATCGGAACTCCCATTCGAATAATACAAGTCGCCTTTCGGCGCGGTACAAAGAAATTTATCCGAATTTCATCTGCTGATTAATGCAAATCGGAGGAATTAATGCGTACGTCTATCATCATAAAATATTTATTAGCCTGTTTGTGTAGAAGCGGTCGGCAATAGCTACATTGTAGCATTTTATACTTTCCGGAATGATTTCGCGTTTAATGCTATACGAATATAAACTATTCTTTGGCAAAATTATTTTGAGATAACAAGAATGCAAGTAGAATGAATACAAATAGAGTACGAGTAGTTCGATCAGTTTCAAGTTGCTGTGAAATATTACGCTTAGCTGATTATTTGCAACAAAGTAACCACTACGTCATCGTAACAGCTTAGATCTTAGGTAATGGAGATTGTCACTGTGGGATACAGTTCTTAAGAAAAAAAAACAAAGAAAACTTTATGTTCGAGGCTCGTGACAAATGGAAGGTTTAACCTTCGCATGCCAGGCGACGTTATTGAAGATAGAAAAAAAATTGAACTTTCGTTGCAACATTTGCGAGATATCGTTCTCGATCGGACTAGTAGTGGACGTGAAATACGACGTTCAACATAAATATTTGAATATTGACACACTGAGAAAAATTTTCATCGGATAAACCAATTAAATAGTATGTCCGATGGTTAATTTTTCCGATTACGTTTTCCGATTAAATTATGGATATATCCGATGAAATTTATCCGATGAAATGCAATTACCGATGAAATTTGATTGAAAAACCGATCAAATTTTTCATCGGATATATCCGTTTGTTATCATGTAATTGGATTATCCGATTATATTTAATCAGACATTTTTCTCAGTGCAGACATATAAATTGATCGAAACGAAAAGAATTAATGAACATTGCATTTGAAGACAAATTACGTCAGTGCTTTTACAATTAATAACAAAGCAATACCTATCAAAGTCTTTGAAGCATGTCAAATACTCACACTGAGAAAAATGTCCGATTAAATACAATCGGATAATTCAATTACATAATAACAAACGGATATATCCAATTAAATTGTATATCTGATGAAAAATAAGATCGGTTTTTCAATCAAATTTTATCGGTAACTGCATTTCATCGGATGTATCCATAATTTAATCGGAAAAATTAACCACCGGAAACACTATTTAATAGATTTATCCAATGAAAAATTTTCTCAGTGCACAAATAAGTATGTAAACCTAATATAATCTATTCAATATAACTAAATTTATTTCAAAATTATTCATTGCAATTAATATTCCCGAGAGTTTGTGAATTAGAAACCATGTGTATCCCAGTGAGAAATGATTCGTCGATCGACGTTGAAACGACGTCGAATCGACATCGACACCGTCGAATTGACGTCGATTCGACATCAGTTCGACGTCGATCGACGAATCATTTCTCACTGGGATGTGGTACAAACCATTTAGATAATTATAATTATCAATTTCGATCTCCCATGAAGTCACTCAACATAATTATCACTTGTACTTGTAGTATATACATACATATATGTACGTAATTATCGTTTTGATGATCACTGCACTATTGTGTAATTATCTGATCCTTATTTAAAAACATAAAACTCCACTTCATTTATGAATTACTCAATACGGTGACTCAAGCAATGACGAAACAAAATCACTATATGAAACGTCTATTAAGTTTTTTTTTTTTTTAAACAGATTATCATGAAAGTTCAAGTCTTTTTATATAAATATAAATGTTTATATATATTTAATTTGATTTACTCTATAAGAGTCAGTCAGAATCACCACTAAAAATAGTGAATCCACCGATTAGCTTCGAGAGAGTATGTAGCTGCAAATGATGGCTTCACAATATTACTCACATGCTAGCGTGACAACATAATTACCTAATATAAATTATTAGTTATCTATGAGCAATAGGAAAACTTCAAATGACGTCGTATCCAAGTGTTACATCATTACTCGTCGCAGTATCACACACAACTGGGGATACGAGTGAAACTAGGGCAGGATCAGAAGACAGCGACAAAGGTTTCTAATTTTTTTTTTGTATCAGTCGAAGGGTCAGACTTTTCAAGCGCTCCGCCGTTCTTGCCGTTGGAAAAACATCGGATGTGGCTTGGACCCCCTTTTTTTTCTTTGAAAAGTTGGACACTCGACTCAATGGTTGGCACTATAGTTAGTAAAAAATATTTTTACCATATTTCACTAAATATCCGAACTACGTGCTTTTGAGTCATTCAAACTCGTTGTTGTACAAAAAATAATACATTTGAACAATTTAATCGGAAATTATTGTTTAAAATTCGAAACTTAAATAAAACATTGGAAAAATGATTGAATTGTCGAAATTAGGCGAATATTATAATTTTTTTATACTTTCATTTCGCGCGCGCGCGTTCAAGCATTCTTTACCTTAATAAATTGAAATATCTTTTGTCCAACAGAACTTTTTCAATTACTATCGTTTTACTGTCAAAAAGATTCTAAAGATTTTCCGTATCTTTGGATTTATTAATTATTGTATCTCTCTGAATTTCCATTACTCTGTTGCATTCTTAAGTTAAATAAACATATATTGGGTAAATATAGAATGGAAGTTAATTTTTTCGTAAACTACAGATAATCTATTGTGTTGTATGCGTACTTAATACTTACCGATAAATTTTCAATTAGAAGTCCTTTTCGACAAATCCTATAAAATCCTAGAATATAATAATAATCCTATGACTAAAAGAGTTTTATTTAATCCTATATTTTATTTGACAAAGTCTAAGTATGTCCATATTATGTATTAATTTAAATATCTTACACAGTTTACACAATCTTACGTAATAATTAATTTAATATCCAGTTTTTAAATATTGAAATGAATTTTAATAACTCTAAAGTACTCGTTACTATTATACTTTTATAGTATTTAAACAAAACATAATATGCAAAAATGTGCTTTGTACTTAAATGACTTGCCTATATTAGATACAATCTGGATCCGCAATGTTTACTAAAAATTTGCATACAATTAATGTTCTAATTGCATACAACAGCTATTTAAAATACAAATATGTAAATTATATAAAATATACACATCCTGTTCTACTAAATAATTGTATGCTACAAGAATTAGTCAAATTAAAAATATCAAAGCAGCCTATAATTATATTTGAATAGTTTTCAAGAATTTTCAATTTAAAATTATTACCAAGAATTATAAAAATTTGATATGTAATTGTGTGGATACAACAGAAATATTTACTTCGTAAAATACATTGTAAACAACTATTTAAACGAAATTTTGATTAACCATTGTATATTCTTGTTTGACGGAAGGAAACTTCATACTTTTTTTCTGCAATTACTTTGGCACTAATATAACATATTTTATTATTGCACTTCGATACAGGAATAATCTTGTAATTTTATTTACAAGTAGCATATAATTTCTACCTTACGGACATATCTTAATATCATACAAATACAATTAAAATGTGAATGGATAAATGTAGGAATGGAAAAAATTGAATAAAATGCACACATTTTGAAAAAATATGTTTAAAAATAACGGAAACAATTTGCATTTACTGCATTTCATACTTTTCTCTCAAGTCCTAGACATGTCAATAAAAAGTAATAAGGTCGCAGTTTAAACACTTTTTCAACTCTTAAAAAAATGTTTAATTTTAATTTTAAATAAATTAAAAATTTTCGTGGATTAAATAGCATTACGTATTGATAAACACATTAGGCAATAAATAGAACGCGTAATGAATTCTTAAAAATAACATTTTATCGGAGAGAAATTACAGATACTCAAGAAAATATTCTGTAATATTATGCTTCGATATGTTGACATATTAACAGATGTAATTTTTGCGTCATTTTATTACTTTTATCCGTAATGCATTTAAAGCCACAAAAATTTGTAAAATAAAAAATTGTTTAAACTCGCAAAAATAATATTTTATAAGGAAACAATGTAAATATAGAATTATTATGCAAGTTTTGCTAACATGTTGAATAAAGAACTATAATAATTGCATGACTCACTATTGACAGTGTCGAAATATTATACAAAATTAAAAATTTTGCAATATCCTGAGTGCTTTTAAATAAACTATATCATACCTCTAACTTTTTCAGGATATGGAAAATTATAATTTCATAGTACATAAAATGTCAGCTTACATGAAAGCAAATTTACATTATATTTTAATGTACGTCTGTTAAAATGTATTATAAAAGGATTGCAAAAATATTTTTCTTCATTATTTTTGCGTGCATAATGGGTTGAACATAACTAATTTTGTAAAAAACCGTGACGATTTATTTGTAATATTTTGTTATATGTTTTTGTTATATGCGATATAAGGATGGAGATTTTTTAACGGAATATTAAACAATTAATATTTACGCATATAATTTACAAATACAGCGCATGATAATATACAATATGAAGTGACAAATCAAGAGAAAGATGATTAATGTGTGAAGAGCAATATTGGACAACATAAACGGTACATGTGTGATTTTTACACTTATTTCATGTATCGGTAATAACTTGGTGCGTTATAGTTTTGTTATCGTCTATATAAAAATAACAGAAAAATATTTTAGCAATTAAGTCACAAAAAAATATTTAAAAACATTTTTATATAAAACAATTTCTTTTAAATAAAAAGGTGCTTTTCTCACAAGCATCCCACTTTCCTTTTCCAGCACCTCAACGACACAACATATAACTTTAGTTTTAGATTACTCATTCTACGAATTTTTCAGACTATCGGTCAAAAATTAGTACAATCTAAAGCGTTAGGAAATTTTTACGAATTAGAAAACATAAAATTTCCGTTTGTGTGTTAAGAGAGCGGAAATTTCTCTACAAATTGGGCACCGTAAAAACTTGTGGGTCGGAAAATCAAGTCAGTATTTAGAGCGGACAAAGATAATAATGTGTATTTACTTCCTTTCCCCGTTCCTCTACTGTGTCCGTGTGAGCGTGTGTGTAGATTATTGTAATAATGTTATTATTATAGGTTGATAGGTACATACAAAACAACACACAATAAAAACAATAACATAATATTAACGTGACGCTCACAATAATAATCATAATAATATTAATAATAATATAATATAATATAATAATAATCTTAAGAATTTTTTTTAATAGTCATAATAAACATCATCAGTGGTATATTTAATAACTAATTACAATCGACTTGCGGCAAAGCTTCGGACGGCACGGTAAACGCAACAGGATCGCTGCCGTCCGGTCGAAATTTCCCATTTAATAATTTCACTTGAAATTACCTCGTTATCATTTATATTGTATTATATTATCGCCGTTACATAATTAACCGTTACAGTACCGTGGCAGAACTATACAGTTTTCCGGAACTCAGTCTCTCACGAGTTCAAATTCACTCTATACGGATCCACGTCCTATCGTCGCGCTGTCTCTACGCTTCCTCTCGACTCAGCCGCATTTATCTGTGTACCATCGTTCGCAGCTATCTCGTACGCTTAAGAATTTTCAATTCACGGTTATATCCTGTTTTCATTTCTCTCATCTTCTCTCTATCTCTCTCTCTCTCTCTTGCATCCCGATTTATCCACCTCTCTTTCCCTTATCTCTTTCTCTCTCTCTCTCTTGCTCCCTCTCTTTTCCTATCGATTCTTCCAGTGCAAAGCGCGCGTCCACTTTTCATTTTGTACCACAAAACATACATTCGTATCCACAGCCGTGTGACACGTTCGTACACCACAAATGCTCAAATGAAACAAATGCTCTTGCTTACAGAAAACATACGTACATATATGTGCACGAATACATATTTTACACGCATACATATATATACGTACACGCCCCATCCGAACACACGCATGCATACACATACACAAAATACATGTATATAATATATTGTAGCCATTCACACGGACTCGGCGGTCCTTTGTAATTTAGATAAGTTGCACCTTAGAATAGAGATCCAGTGGGATAGTTCCTTTTTCATTTAACATCTCTGATTAGATTACCTACTTACTCGCTGATGTTCTGTTGAAAATTGTATTCCGGCCGCGCTTAGGACTTCGTTCATACGAGATCGATTTTCTTTTACTACGTTCGCTTCTCGTCGTGAAAGACATGAGCACGGAGGGGAGGAGGGGGGGCCTTAAACAAAAGATGTAGAACGACCGGAAGACGTCCGTCAGGTGACATATCCATTGGATATATTTACAGAGATCAATACTTGTGACAGTCACTGAACGCAAAAAAATACACGCGTATACATATATATATTAATCATTATCAATGATTATGTATATGTAATGATTGATAATTATTAATCAACAAATACTTTCCTCTTAGAGATTTTTAAGTCTAGCCGAAAGCGTAAAATATCATCAATAAGAGAACATACCCGCGATTCAATTATATTTAATCGATTTTTAATATTAAAACTTAACGAATGTCGATTTTAGGATATCGATCGATATCACGTTCAGTTTTTGTCCAATACTTGGGATACCCAATGGTAATGAAGTATTATTATAAAGTACGAAAAATTTAGAAAAATTTTCGGCGCTGGGTTTTTAGCAACGTAAGCCAAAAAGCCCTGTTTATCACGTGTTATCGATTATTATCATATAAATAACGCAATTGTACGCTGTCGCGTCAGCAAGTGGTAAAGTTTAGAGCGTTAAGTACCACAACCTTTTGTTCCTTTCACGGCAAGAATTTCGCCCGCGCGCGGAGATGAAAATACTGAGAGCGTACGATTTTGACCCTGCGTAACACCATAATTTTTGTGAACATCCCAAACTCAGCCTAGAACGGCACAATCGACCACTAATCTGGCTACTAGGTATATGTTTAACATAAATCGTTTTTCTTCGATATTAGTTTAAGAATTATAGGTACTAATTTGCGATCCTTGGTAGGCGATTAGTACGACATTGTGGACGTAGCTACCTAAATTTTCGGATAAGCCTACACCGACTTCAAAATTTACCACACACTTCGTTTTCGTCACGACAGGCAAATAATCGAACGGCAAGAAAAGAAGGCATTTATCTCACAAACTACCTTTGACTTTCCGTTTTGAATCGAGAATCGTCACTATTAATAACATAATGTTCCGACGAACGTGGACTACGCTGCAAGTTTGGTTAGATCGTTTATCGACGATAATTGACATTTAAATATTACCGGGAACAAACACTTGACGCGAGTCCACATGTCAATTTTATGATCCACGCTTCGTTAACGTTTTAAGAAAATAATATTCAAGAAAACAGATATAAGAGCGTTAAATGACGAGTAATAATAAACCCTTTGCTAGTACTAGCCTTTAGTATTATCTAGTTGTACGTGGGTAGTCGACAAGATTTGCAAGGTCTTCAATGCGATCGTATATAACCCATACCGAAGTGAAAAGTTAATTTAAAGAGCGATACACATGCACTTACGCGAGATCAGTGAGTCCACTTACCCCTAAGAGCGACCCATCCGCTTTACAACTTGCGATTCTCGACGGACCGTCCAGCCCTAACTGCAAAATCAATGGTGTTTGATTGAATCAGCGCCGGGTGTAACTGCAACGATACGTTCCAATCTCCAAATGTGCGACCCGGGCCCAACAATAGACAGGGATGTAAGACAGAGTTAAACATACGGCGCGACTGGAGGAGGAAAGAGGAGGCTCTGGGCGGTGGGAGGAATAGGGGTACACTAAGTGACATTAATTACCTCTTTACTTTATGTCTATATATATATATAACTGGAGAAAATACTACCGAATTACGAATTGGACAGATTGCTTGGTGTCGCCTGATGACGCATACTATTCGTGGAGTAGCGGCACCCGACACCGACACTCGAAAAGAGTCTTCGGACCGCTTGAAATAGTGGCCCCAAACGCGCCCTTTCTATACAGTAGCGAGGTCTTCGCCCGATTGAATAATAATAATATATAATTAATAATTAATAATATAATTAATAATTAATATACTACGCGCGAGCTTTTTCTTTCCTTAGTAGAAGCAGTCTTTGAACGGCTGCTCGACAGAGTCCATGAGTGTTTTTTGTTTTTTTCATCGAATTCCCGTGGACGTGGATATTGATCGACGGTTTAGTGGGATCACCTCAGTTCTACCCGAGGCGTCTCGATGGGTTTTTCTCTGGGGCGTTCGGTGCGTTCAGGCGGCCAAGCCATGAGGCGTTTGGTGTAGGAGAGCGGGATACTGTTGAGCCACGTGCGCCAGCTGATGATGATGGCTGCCGGAGTGTGCGTGCGTATGTGTGTGTGGATGGACTACGGCCGTGGCGGGCGTTATGGTGCCCGACGACGACGACGACACGTGAATCGGCGGTAGCGGCGTCTGGGACTGCGGTGCGTGGAGGCTATGGCTGTGACCTGCTACCAGGCTGCTATGGCTGCCCCCGTGGCTGCCACCGCTGCTGGACGAGGTATGGCTGTGATGATGATGCCCGAATACGACCCCAGAGAAGGCCACGGGTCACTGATGATGCTTCGTGGAGCCGTTCGCGTGATGCGCCTGCGCGACCACGTGGTGACTCGAGGGTGGTGCGTGCGCGGTGCTCGGGTGGTGATGACTGCCGGTCGCCGCGTGGTGATTCGCATTGTTGGCGCTGCTGCTATTGTTGTTGTTGTTATTCTGCGTTTGGGTCTGCCGCTGGCTGTTCTTCTTGTTCTTCATCCGACGGTTTTGAAACCAGATCTTGACTTGGCGCTCGGTCAGATTCAGGTTACGCGCGAGCTCCCATCGCTTCTGCTTCGATACGTAAGCGTTGAAGAGGAACTCCTTCTCCAGCTCGAGGGTTTGGAACTTGGAGTAAGGTTTGCGTTTCTTCCGCACCGTCACCTGGCCCGTCCACTCCAGGGGGTTGGAGCCGCCGCACCCGACGCCCATCCCGGCTACGCCAACCCCGACACCCACGCCCGCAAGCGAACCTGCGGGAAACAAGGAGGATGGGGAGGAACCCCACATCACTTAACACAATTAGTTTGTCGATGATAAAACAACCTAGCTGCTAGCTAGTAATATTCGGTAAGGAAATTCTGTCTCAAAGACAGGGACGACTACCAATTTGCAAAGTGGGTCTCGGTGTCACTTGTGCTTTCGATTTTGCAAGTTTCGCCGTAGCTTCATTCACGTTAGATTATAAGATTACAATCGATAATCGAAATGCATAAATCAAATAAAACGAATGTCACAGATACTGTGACGTTTATTACTGCTCGTAGACTAGTTCCTAGTCGTTGGTACACTCGAGCGGATTTTGAATGAAGAAAGTGGTTGTGCCTGTTCCTTTTTCTTACAGTCGCCGCCATTCGTTACTACGAAGTGGCTGGCAGAAATGAGCGCAAATACATCGGTTCGTTAGTTGGCGCACCGGCGCGTAACCGATACCGTTACTCTTTCTTTTTTAATAAACGTTCCGTAATCGTTCATTATAAATAACATTCTGCCATCTAGATCGCATAATAAATTAATAAAAGTAGACTGTGTTTATTTAACGCGATTTATCGTCTCGCGTATATACGCATATTAGTCCCGGAAAATTGCCGGTCTGACTAACGTACTCGCTATCGCGATTCTAGAAAAATTGCGAGCTTTAAAAAAAGAGAGAAGAAAGAGGCGGATATCTAGTAATAATTACATTCAATTAAAATGTCCGGATCGCCGCTAATTACGAACGCGGGAACGCAGCTACACGTATTAATTCCTGGTAAGATTTGTTCTCGTTTTACGTAACGAACGGCATTATTTCGTCAGCCGAGGATTATTTGAAAAAGTGCATTGCCCAGAATTTCCATATCAAAAGTGACGACTCGGCGTCCACTCGTTCCCATTTTTTTCGCGCGTTCGGGTTCCGTACGGGAAGCTAGAACCGCGTAGGGCGCGTCAGCGACTAAATCCGTGCCTGATGCAACTCTCCGAATGTCAAAGCGTGCACTCCAGCTGCATGTGCGTGCGCAACGTTATTCGACCATACACACGCGTATACGTACACGTGTACAACATGCGCACGAGGGTTGCCGTGGTCGTTCCTGGCACAGTGGTATGATATAATTGGACCGGTTCTACTAACCGCACGAAAAACATGAAGCCGGAGTTAGCGCGCAACCGTTGTTAGGCTCGTTCTCTCTAGAGCGTCTCGGCTGGCCGGTGGTCTTTAACAGGGCACACTATGCTCCGTTGCAAACCCAGAATGTGGAGCGACGCGAATGCATTTGTTAAAGCGGAATATACGATGGGATGGTGCAAGGTACACGCGGCGAAGCCGCGCCGGTGGAATGAAGCGATTACGAAAGCTCGCGACTCATCCGTCTATCTTTAACCCAGCCACGGACTGGATAAGCGTCTTGGTGTACGCAAAATGCAACAACATTATTTCTATTCGCCGAGTTGTGCGTTTGGCGATACTTCACACTTGTCGCGCGTTTAGAAGAAGGGGTTGTTTCTCGGAGCTGGCTACACTTTGCATTGTACAAGATGCCAACTGCTCTCTCATCGTTGCGATTAAATATAAAATGAATAATTTGATAACAAGAATCTCGGCCGACAAGACTTTTTTTAAGGATTAGAAGGCATCGGGTCGTCTATCTTTAGCCTATCTTAGCCTATCTGGGAAGATACTACTGCCGGGTACAACATTGTTTGATCCGTCGGAACATGTGCGTGCCGCGGGCGCCATTCGCGCAACATTATAATATCTTGGATGTCATGCAGATATCTTTATGTATCCCGGTTGACAGTTCTCTAGATTTATTGCTATTAAAGCTATAATTTCTCTCTTACAGCTTAAGCCGTAAAACAAAAACGCATAAACGCAAGTCACTTAACGTGCAAATTATTAAAATTGATATCTCAAATATCTTCCTCGATAAAATACGCGTCTGCGCAAACGAAGAATTTCCCTCCGCGAGAGCTCTTTACCCCAGTTGAGTTCTCAAATTTTCCTCTATTTTCCGTCCACGAGACCTTTCTCTTTTGATATGCTCTCTTGTTGCCTCGGTGCGATTGCTTAAGCGATAAGAATGTATTACGCGTCGAAACGTAAAAAATGTCTAGCGAAGGTCAATACTCCCGCTAAAATGTAAAAATTATTTAACAAAGGTTAGAATTCCCGCAAATGGTATAAGACGAAGATAGAGGGCATATATTAATGTGCAAATTAATGACGTATTGCTAAACATCAGATCTAGTGTCGCGAAAATTTCGGAATAAATATTCCGGCTAAAAGGTATGGACGTATTAAGAGCTCGCGTTTCAAAATAATTCACAACTAACTACCAGTCAATCTCATACAAATGTGTATGTCCTCAATCCTTTACCCTAGTTTAGTTTAATTTCTTCTCCAAATCAATATTCTTCTCCAAATTGATCTTACACATCTCGTCAAAAGAGTATTTTTGACATTTATTATAACGCATAAAACATTGAGAAATTAAAAGATATCATTTATATCTAGAGTTAAAAAAACGTATAACCTAAGATATAAAATTGAAACAATTATAACACCTACGAAATGAACAACAAAAAGGACGATATATTAAAAAATTGTGAAAAACATTCGGTGGACCGTTCAGAAATTGTAGCAAGTCTGCCGAACTGATAGAAATAGTCGAAGGGTTCATAACCGGGGGTTGTCGCGTGAAACGGGAGTGCAATATCGATTGGAAGCATTCGACATCCTTCCACGTCCTATTTTTATCCTATTTTCATTATTAACTTGCGTGAGTTGGCACATGTAGTATACAAATTAGATACAAATTAAGGAGCTCGATAAATATTTCAACATTTTTAAAAACGTAATATATGTACATATTCAACTTCTCACCCCAAGTACCTACCGAGTGACGTAACGGGAATACTTGAATGACTAATTATACAATGATACGGAATTAATTATACAATTCATTCAATTTACATTTAAATATGCAGAAGATTAGAACCAACAAATAAATAGTGAAAAACCGTTATCTCTATTTTTTTTAGCAACGTGTTTCATCTCAAAGAATCGCAACGTACACAGTAAAAAATAAAATGTTAACGTTAACAGTTTTTACATGTTCCAAAGAGTCCACTCTAAATTTTACGTTAAAATAATATTTATCGCGCGTGTTACTTTTTGACAAATTATAAATGTTAATTAATCAACGCTATACTTCACATTTATGTTTATGTTCTTCCAACCTTAAGTGTGATGTAATAAAAACGGACAGGATAAGTGAAATGTACGAATAGCTACAAATCAGAATAGTTGAAATAATTTTTAAGAAATGTCGATATTACATGTTTCGGTTGACTTTGTGAAACAGTTGTGTTAAAAAAAACTCAAAATAATATTAAAATTTTAAATAACACACATAAAGTTATTACGTTAACATAAATATAACACATAAAAATGTTACGAAGATAATAACATATATGTTTTATGTTAATTTTACATTAAAGTAAGAATCAAATACTTGCTAACACAAGAAAATTTTAACACTTGAGCACACGATTTTTTTACTGCGTAAAATGTAAATAAATAAATGAATACAAATCTAAATTCTTTCAGATAAAAAGTAAATTAATCTCGCGCGGCTTAGAATTTTACTATTCGTACAAAACGACGGACGGGCCACGTTTCCCGGTGAAACCGGCGGGCTTGATAAAGTCATACTTTATGCTAAATTTATTCTGGCCCGTGATATAAGTGCGCATAATGATGACCGGTAGGCCTCAAAGGCTTAATTAAGCGCGGACGTCAATCCGCGGGTAATAAACGCGGACCGATAAACGTCCCGGCGAGCCGCGTTCTCCCGACGACGTCGGAGATAATATCTCACGGGAGAGATCGACTTGCGTCGGAGACACCTGGCCGCTGACATTGTCCCCCGAGATCGCTCGGACTTAGGGCCACGGCACGCGGGAAAACTCGAGCGGCAAGACCTTGAGACGTAAGGGAAGCGCCCGGTCGCGGTCGACGACGTAAGCGTACACTTTCAAACTCAAGCAACGCTGAAAATTCCGTCGAAATTCTTATTGTCCCGCGTTCCAGGCCGATATTCGCAGTCGGATCTCATACTTAGGACCGCCCTTATCTTGGGACGTTGAAACATTTTTCATTAGCAACGTCTAGTGTTTCCTTGACCACACCTGGCATCTTTAATAATACAGAAAATTTATTGCGGAAAAAACATTACCTCAGCCAGGGTTTGAACCTGGACCTTCCTACACTCTAGGCGGGCGTCTCGTCAATTCGACCACCGAGGCATGTGATAATATTCGTCGCAATAACAGTATAAAGATGTTGTCTACGCGTATACTTTCGACTTTCGTGAACCGCGCGCCGATAAGGGTTGTCGGCCGTACTGTCGAATACGCGATTTTTAAGTTTTCCCTCTCCCCCTCCCCCCCTTTTCCAATTGCGTGGGATATTTCGTTAGCTACGGAGTGCCTGAAGATGATCTTGAGGCGACCTTAAATATAAGACCTGACCAGGGTGGGGAAAGTTACTTTATAAAAGTATCTAGTTACAGTTTCTTCGCTAAAAATGTAACTGGTTACAGTTACAAGTTACCAATTATGAAAAGTAACGCGTTACAGTTACTTAAAAAGTAACGAATCGTTACTCTGCAGTTACTTTCTTGCAATGAAAATAAAAATGTTAAATCTGCATTTGAATTGTAAAGCGTTGGATAAAGGCGTTTACGCGTAAGTGCAAGGCCTGATGCAATCTGTGGAGGTTTAAAAAATATATAAAGTAACTATTAAATTAGTTACTAGTTATCGAGAACTTGTGAGTTAAGTTACAGTTACAGATGGAGAGAGAGTAACGAAGTTAAAAGTTAGAGTTACAAAAAAAAAGTAACTGTACTGTAACTTCGTTACAAGTAACGAGTTACTTCCCAAGCCCGGAGCTGACTGCAAATATCACTCCTGGGCGAGTTTTCCCGCGTGCCACCGGCCTTAATCTGGGAATTCGGCGCGAATGGTGCCAGCGGCGCACTCTCTGGTGCCGAGCGAACGGGCAGAGATAATGGAGCCGCCATCTATTGGGCTACGCTTAAACTATACGCGGGGGCCCCGTACGTCTCGCACATTTCGTATGTGCGGCACGCTCGCTCGCTTGCGCGCGCACACGCACGCACTCCTTCCTCCCCTCCACCCCGCCGCCCCGCGCGCGCATACGATTAGCCGCGACGGCCGATCACGCGAACGTTATCTCGGTTATCGGAGCGTCGTCGATGGCGCTCGCACCGGCAACAAAGTACACGATAAGCCGCCAGCGAGCGGCGGGCGATTTTCAGAGGGACGCCGGCGACACGATCGATGAGAGATACGCGCCTTCTCTCTTCGCGCACCTGATATGAAATTCAAATATTTCCACGCGAAAGGAACGCCGGACTGCCGCGACGTAATTACGCCGGGTGTAATTTACAATCCGCGGTGTATCGATTGTATCGTGAGCGAGAGACGTATGAATTAACGCAACTCTGGAAACGCCAGAGGTATTTCATTACCGCGGTGATTTACGCTATCGCGATACGCCCGGGTGGACGTTTGAGAAAAATAAAAACCCGGGAGAGGATCAACGACACATTTTGCAAGGCGCGCATTTTAAGTCCGCCGAACGGTACCTCCCGTTCCCGCGAGCGCGACGATTCCGTCGCGGTTTCCCGCGAAGGCGGACGCGCATCGCTCGCGGGGCAAAGCGGGTCGCATCTGGTGCGCCGATCTTCCGCGAGGGAACGTCGGGGGACGTGGTGAAAAAAAAAAACAAAACATTATCGTCCGAGAGCAGGGCAATGGGGAAGATAGCCCCGGCGACAATACGAGCGCGCGAAACAGCCGTTAGCCGGAAAGACCGAACGCCTGCACGGGTCATGGAACGGATCAGCTGATCGGAGGCGCGCGCCAGAGTTTACGAGTTACGGCCGCCAATAAACCCGCCGCCGTTCGTTGTTGCTCATGCGACGTTTCATGGGTTGCAGGGTCCCGCAGAAAAGGACGGGAGAAGGGACGAAGGACAAAAGAGGAGAGAAACGGTGTGAATGAACGATGACCGCGGTCGTCGCTCGTGCCGAATAGGCTCGCCGCGGAGTACCCCCCCTTCCCTCCCCCTCCCTCTCCCACCCCCCCCGAGACGCCCATTTTAGGAAGTCACGTGCGATTAGTGTAAATTACCCGGCGGATCTCTTTGTCGCGGCGCGCGCCACGCGCGTCGCGCCGCGCGCGCGAAGAAACGTCTTGGTCTTCCCCGGGCCGGGGAATTAATTGCGAATATCGCTCGACGGGGCTGTCGTCGGTTTCAGCCCTTCGGGCATTACGTCGATTTACGGCAACTTGGGCGGACTTGCCGCGTCACGAATAGCGGACGAGCGATTCTGATAAATGAATTTTGTCCCGCGCGGACGAAAGAGCGAACACGGCGAAGGTATACCGTTAGGAAACGTTAAAATAAAATGTTCTTTCGTCGCGCGTATAAAGCTTAAAGAAGCCGCAGAGCAGGGGGTCGGTTGTTAGAATAGGGAAAGAGAGCAGGCTGCTGCCCCCGGCAGGTCGGAGTAGATGCTTACCTGGAGGTGGGTAGGGGCTGGAAGTAACAGGCTCGGGCGCCCCGTAGTTTCTCAGGCCGCCGTATCCGTCGTGGGGAAAGGCACCTTCCGCGGCGACCATAGCGGCAGCGACCCTGCCGCGGTCGTCCGCCGCGGATGGCGCCAGATACGGTACCCCCGCCTGCGAGTGAGGATGATGGTGGCCGGCCGTGTCGACCGGGTGGTGATGCCTCGCCGTCGTGTACGGGGCGTAGTTGCACCAGCTCTGGGAGAAGCTCTGGTGGCAGGAGGAGACGGCCGGGTCGGCGGCGCCGGTGGCACCGGTGCTGGAGCCACCGGTGCTCGACGTCGTGGTGGCCGCGCCGGCCGAGTTGTAGGACTTGTAGTCCGAGGTAGAGCCGGCGGTGCTGGCCGAGCCCGCGGTGGCGGCCGCTGGCGACCAGAAGAGGCCGGCCTTCCGGTTGTCCCTGGAGGAGCCGGAGGTGGAGGTGGGATCGGCCGCCAGGTTGTAGTACGTGGGGGGATTGTTACCCCCGTAGGCCTGATGATGGTTCAACGACTCGCCCGGCGTGGACGAGTAGTGGGAGTCCTGGGGATGGTGCGGGCTGTAGCTCCAGCCGGCCTGGGAGCCGGCCGAGTGCGAGTGCCGTATGACGCCCGCCGCGCCCGCCGCGCCCGACGACTCGACGCAGACCTCCCCGTAGGTGGTACCACCGCCTCCCGGGGTCGCCGTCAACCTCTTGGCGGGTATGTGAAGTGGCCCGGCCGCGCTGTTGCTCGCCACCGAGGAGGCGCTCGGCGAGGTCGAACTGGCGCTCGCCGTGGGCGCCGGTGGCGCTGTCGTTGCCGATGAGACCGGTGCACCAGGTGAGGTCGGCGTGGTCGCTTGCTGGTGGGAACCCGGCGTCGAGGTCGCCTGCTGCTGGTGCTGCTGAATCGATACGAGGGCCGAGGCGGTTGGTGGAACTGGCGGCGGGCTGTCCTCGTAGAGGGAACCGTTCATCATGGCCCACCAGGTCACCCCGGTGGAATTCCCCGCTCCGGTTGCTGTCCCCATCGGCGTGACGGAGCCAGGGTGGCCCACGCCGGAGCCACATAGCGGCGCGGCGTGAACATTATCGTACAGCGTCGCCGTCGAGCAAGCCACGTGATCGGCGATGGTGCAGATGATGACGGTTTATTGCCGGTGTTACAACGATATTTGTGCCGAGCGGCGATGGTCCCGGGTCACCGCCGCGCGGGTTCGGTAGTCGAATCGCGGATCCGAGCGAGACGGCGGTGGTCGACCGGTGCAGGAGGTTCACCCCGTGCGCGAGAGTCGTCGCGTGGTCATCGCGATAAGCGTAGAGGCGGGTACGCGGATCAGCTCGGTGTTTCGGCCGAGACGTACGAGTCCAGCGCGTCACCGAGAGTCGACACACGTCCGTGGATCCTCAGCGAGGAGCGAGAAACGGAGCGCTCATCGCGATCGAGCCGGCCCGCGTTGGCCCGTCAATTCACGGAGTAAATAAAGAAAGCGCGTGCGGAAGGTGGCGGAGGCGCGGTGGCGGCGAGCGGAGGCGGGTGGGGATAAGGAAAATCGTGCGGGTACGCGCGTCGCGCGTCCGACCGGGGGTTGGCGGCGAGGGGGAGAGGGTGTGCAGCGCCGCGGCAGACAGGTGGAGGGGTAGATAAGCGTGGGACAGGATAGAGACGGAGGCGCGATAAAGTGCGTGGCAAATCCGCGGACGAGAGCGGTCCACGCGCGGCGCGACGACGACGACGACGGCGGCGTTGACGGCGTTGACGATGTTGACGACGTCGACGAGTAGGATGATGGATGTGACAGCAGCGAGCGGGCCACGTGCGAAGCGTTGACGTAGGGTCGTACAGCAGTCGGTCCAACGATGTCGGAGCAAGGGTTGAAACAGAAGCAGAAAGACACAACGCGATTTAGCGAGAGTGCGTCTCGTCCGGATTGCGGTAACTCGCGGTAAGGTCGCCGCAACGCGCGCGCCTCGAGACGGAAACGTTGAAGGCCGGAGCGGCGTAATCTGACGCGAGCCTACGACACCACCAGCCTTACGACACTTGGCAATCGTCGGGTCTCTCTAGCTCACTGCGCGACTGGCCGCGCTACGATCGTCCCGTGGCCTACCGTGCACGAGCCACACGTCGCCCCGTCTCTGGCATCGGCGGCCGCTGCCATCCCCATCGCGAGGGGGTGATTCCGAGCGCGATTCATCAAACGTTCCACGCTCGCGCGAATTCAACTTGGCGATCTATCCGACCACGAGGCTCACTAACGGAGACTCGAGCATTAGAACCCGGAGGGTCGTCGCGAGAGTCGACCGATGAGAGGAAGACGGTCCCAGCGGTCGCAGCGGAATCCCTTTTATCTTTTTCTTTCTCTCTCTCTCCTTCTCTCTTTTTTTCTGTGTTTCGTCTTTGGGTCAGTCAGGTCAGTAGGTAGAACCACCCCTTGGTATTAAGCGTAATGTGGCCGAAGGACTCCCGGCAGGTAGCGGAACGCCTTTTCGGTCCCGAGGATCGTGCGTCGATACACACACGCACGATGCCCACACACATATGGAATAACCCCCTTTCTTCTTGCTGGCCTCGCTGAGCCGAACTGAGCGTCAACTGAGCGCTCTGCTCGCGGCTCGGAGTCGAACGGGCCGAGAGCAACGCGAGCGCGATCTCTCGGATCGTTTAGCAAGCGTAGCCCGGACTCGTCTCCCACCCTCCTCAGCGCGATCGCTTCTCCCGTCTCCCTCTCTCACCCTCTCTCTTTCTCTCACGCGCGCGTCTCTCGGCGCCTTCTCCCCCCAACCCCCTACCACGCGCGCGCTCTAATCTGCTTTTCTTCCTCTTCTCTTCGTCGCAGGCCAGCGAGCGCGACATACCCGACTATCTTACGGAGAGGCTGCTCCTCTCCGGCTCTCGACGAGTACCGAGAGTCTCAATACCCGCCGGCTTTTTCTCGAGAACCCGGCTCGCGGCGAAAGAAGGGAAAAAGAACGAGACGGTTACGAACTAAAGACCGCGTGGACGACGACGAACCGATAGTAATTACTTCCAGTTACTTAATAGGAAACTGTACCTGCTTGAATACCGTTACCGATGGTCTTCTATTCAACAAATCTTACGCCACTGAATCGACAGATTTGAATTCTTTCCATTTTTAATACCGAACCGTGTGATTATGTGTCACTAAAGCATATTTTATCCGCGATCCAAGAACTGTGCCCAAGTTCTAGTTCTCGAGAAATGTGTAGCCAATAAACTTGCAGCTTTTTCATAAAAGATGCAGGTCGATTGGCTACACATTTCTCGGAACTAGAACTTGGACATGGTTCTCGGATCGTGGACGCAAGGCTTAAGGGGACAGTTAGAAGAAGGCAAAGGATGAATTGAAACTAAAGTCAACGGCACACGATACTACTTTTCCTCCTGCGTTGCTTACGAGAGCCAATAAGGATGCAGAGTTTTAGATCAGGTGACTTAAAGCTAGATCCTGATTGGCTCTCGTAAACAATCCAGTCGGAAGAACAGTATCGCGCGCCGTTGGCTTTAAACGTTGGTGAAAACCGCGGTTAGTCTATGACAAAACTTGAGTCTACGTTAAAGTGACAAGGTTTCAAAAAATCTTTGATAAAGTTGAAGCTAAATTTTTCGCATCCGATATATCGTACGCACAATCTCCTCGTATTAGTCGCGATTTGTGGCAATTAAAAAGCTACAAACGCGATTAGGTAATGATCCCCATCTTCGGATGTAATACACTCCAATCAGCCGATTCTTTCTATTAGCATTGGTAATATTTTTTCTTAATAATAGCAGTGGATAATGGCCGACCTTGTCTCGGCCGGTATCTTTATCGCTATAATTTGGTCACGGTTATAATTATATTTAACAGTTTCATTTTACGGTTATCGTTATATTAGCGTTCGCAGGTGTATTACGTTTATCGGGGACCGGTTTGTTAATTTCAGATAAACTCCTTCATAAGTGACTTTTCCGCGATATTTTTATATTACGCGCTGCTCCTAATTAAAAGTCGCCCCTTCCCTCCTTCTAAGCGCGCCCATTTCACCTTTCCTCTCAGCTTCTTCGTTCATTCGTAAGAGCCATAAATTCCCCAATCACGACCGCCCAACGAATCCAACCGACTATCGAAACTCATTAGAAATGCATCCGAACTTCGCGCGCCCTCCCCCCCCCCCCACCTCCCACGAAACGTCACGTGGTTGCTGAAATGCCCTCGTGGATCACGCCTGGCGGCAGCCGGAGAGCCAGCCTTGATGGTGTGCACGTACGTATACACGCAACGCGAGCAATACGTCATGGCAGTATTGCAGTCTAAATCTCGGTACTTTTATGGGCAGTAAAGTAAAACGGTCTGACAACAACTCCGGTAGCACACACGCTTTCCATCTGTCCGTCCATCAGTGTCGTGCGCCATCAGACTGCGTTACTCACGAGAGAATCTCGCTAATGATCGCGTATCGGTAATCAGAAGGTCAAAAGTCCCGAATTTTTGTTCCAAGAATTTTCCCGCGGCAAGATTTCAAATCGGAGGGGGAAAAGTCGCGATGGCAAAGTTTCCGATTGGACGCACTCGAACCTTCTGCTGTGATAAACGCGATTGTTGCAAATAATTAAATAATGAATGAAATTATATGTTTCATAAATAAATAAATAACTTCAAAATTTATGCAGAACAAATCTCGTTACTGTTTTAAATAAAACTACTTCAGTGGCAATGAAGGGATCCAAGTGTCCCAGGTTTTGGATCTAATTTACAAAGTAAAAATTCAAAACGGCCATTTCTCTCTTCGAACGAAACGAAATGAAAATATTCCCTTCTATTTCTCTACTAAGAACAATCGCAATGTCCAAATGTGTACTTTTGAAAAATGCACCTTAAGGCCTACGTTTGCGATGCTAGAACTTGGTCCAAGTTCTAGTCCCGAGAAATGTGTAGCCAATCAACTTTCAGCTTTTATGGGACAGCTGCAAGTTGATTGGCTACACCTTTCTCAAAACTAGAACTTGGACCAAGTTCTAGCACCGTGGACACAGGCTTTTACAAACGTACCAGCGAGTATTACGATTTTCGCTATGGCTCGAGCTGATCACGTGACGAATGGGGGGGGGAGGGATTCTAATATGACGCCCGGGCGAAAACAGGGTCGATTGGTCTGTCAGCGGCGGGGCAGACAATAGGACGATTTCGAGTCGCGATCATGTCGGTACACGTGTACTAAGTAGGAAACACACAACTCGCGCTTGAATACGAGTGCAATAAATCGCGCGGGAGGCGCGAGCCACCCGACGTTTGTTGTACAGGCGACGTGATCATGAATGGACTTTATAGCAGCCCGCCCATTTATAGGTGGTATGCGCGCGGTTTAGTAGCTACGGGCTTAGCGCGACGCGGTTGTATACAATCTTCTGTTTACTGCAAGTACGTACCTAGGAAATGGATGGGTTTACGGCCAGATTTTCATTCGGGCTTTCGAAGCTCGATGTCATTCACTAAATTAATTAACCAGCGGAGACGCGGAAAAAGCCCTTGCCGTACGACACGTATGTTTGTAAATGCGATTTCTTTTGCGTGCACGCCTGTTGCAGTCGCGCCGACTAATTGCCAAGTGCCGTCAGTGGTGTCTTCGACTTTGTATGTACATCGAAATTTGATAACTCACGTAGCATATGTCACGGTGTACAACAGATACTGTGAACGCTGTGCAGGTACATATAAATATTTTGCAGCAATTGCAACGTTGCTGTCTTTGGTTTTAAAAATTTATTAAGTTTATTTAAATTTGAAATAAAAATTATTTAGACACTAACAGCCTCCCCCATGAAAAAATATATTTAAAAATATAGGTACACATATTACATATATTTCAAAATATATGTGTTATATAAATTGCATATATGTATAATATATGTATAAATATTATACTTTTTCATGGGGGCTGCCGCGACTCTTTTAGCCTTTATTCCTTCGAATTTCTGTTTGCCACACGAGAGCCTTATAAATTTTATTAATTAAAAAAAAATTATATTTCCGCACATTTCAATCGGCATTAAATCGAAATTGTAAAATAATTGGAATACTATGAGATAGAATGTATTTTTTACTTGAAATCAAATTAACGCCATGGAAAGTAAAAGAGTAAATACAAATTGGAATAAATGTTATGTAACTCACCTTGTATACCGGGCAGCGTTCCGGGGAACACGCGGGAAAGCCTGCAATGTTAAATCGCGATTAGAAACTCCGCGCAAAATTCGTAGCTTCAGGTATGTAAAACATATACAATGAAAGATCCGTGAATGTAAAATATCGCGGTTTCAGTGCGTACATGTATTTTTCATCGAATTATGAATAATTCAATTTCGCTATCTTTAAGTATATTGGTGAACGCGAACGTAAATAATAATGGAAGGCTGTAAACAATTTGGTGAAGACGAACCTGCTGCTCAGCTCGAACGGGTGAAACGTCTTCTCCACGGCGCCGTACACTTTGAGGCCTTTTATTTACAAGTCCGAGAGGAAAAACGTCAGCCTGCAAAGGAAAAACCGGAAGCGCAAATTAAATGGTCTGTTGGTTGATAACTGCCCTTTATAACGGGTCGTGTCACCATGAGTTTTATACGGCTTTTAGTAGCTTCTATCACGGCAGGTATAAAGTTCTCTACCTTGTACAACCATTAATGCGACGCCGTTCCATAACGAAACCTCACTTCGCTCTATACCTTCTACACTCGGGGACTTGGCTTCACCGAACCACTTAAAAACGTTCATTACCCATCTTATAGTGAAATAAATGTGAAATAAATTACTCGACTAGGGAACAACTTGATACTCCAGAAACATTTCTCCATTGTGCAAACCTCGACAGTTAATTGAAAAATTCAGCTTGTACCATGTGTGTACTAATGTTTACCGATGTTTACATCTTGATTGAAATATTTGACCAGATCAATATCACGAGCGTTAAGAAATTAAAGCCGCCACGCAAATCGACTGATTCCTTTCGCTCGCACTGTTAGAAGTAGATCTATCACACATGTGTGAATATTAACACGTCACACACTTGAAATGCGTGAATATTAATGCGTCACACATATTTAATGCATAATTTTCCAAACGTCATGCATTATCCTCTTAACATGCGCGTGTGAAATACATTAGAGAATGTGTGGAAATCACACACTTCAATGTGTGGATTTTATCAAACATCTAATACTGTTTGAAATAGTCAAACATCGTAATATTCACACATGTGTAATATTTCTATACGTTTGAATATAAAACACTTTGGGAAAATTCTCACACACTCAGTATAGTAACGCACTTACTAGTCACACACTGATCAGTCACATACTGCAACTACCCCAGACAATATCGTGCGAAATCAGTGCTCGTTGCAGATATCCTACCGTGTGTTATCCCATCCGTTTTGTGCTTCGGACGATCGTGAATAAAGTGCCTTCAAGTCTAGACTGTGTCCTATTGCTAACATCTCGGAAACCTCGTTCTTCCTCTTTATTTCTGATTCATGCTCTTTCCGCTAACCTCCCGTTTCCCTAACCTAACCTAACCTCCCACTTGGATCGCATCATATAATGTAATTAGTTGTTTTAAACGGCAAGAAACGTGTAAAAAGTGCTTTCACCAAATTACATATGTGTATAATAGTAAAACACTTGGATTTGCAATGTAGTGCAATCTTTTTTACACATTTATTGGCACCTTGAAAATTACACACCTAAATAAGTTATACACCTTCATTTGTGTGAAAAGTCACACACGCCAATAAAATCAAACATCCATTCGTGTATGAAAAAGTCACACACTTACAGACGTCTTGAAACGGCGGACACACATCACATGCGATAAAGTGTGTGATATTCACACACTGCTTCTAACAGTCTCGGTTTTACGCAATTTCTGGTTTCTGTGCCTAAACGCTCAATCTGGTCTAGAAAGGGCGCTTGAGCAGAAAATCCAGAAATTGCGTAAAATCGAGGTACGACCTTGCGAAAGAGATCAGTCGAAATGTCGCAGTTAAATCAATCGCGATCTCCTCAAGACAGAAAATTCAATTCGCACGTACGAATTTCGATCTACCATGGCTCGAATGCTAGAGCTCGTGTCGAAAATAGGAAAGTTATAGAAATGTTCTCTGGAGAAATCTGCCAAAGTCGAATCGCCGAGAGAGACTTTATATCGACGCCTGGAATGAAAGCTGCGAATGAGAAGTAGCGGATACCAAACGCGAGAGAGGCAGACATTGTCTCGCGTGATGACTGATGGAAATTCACTTAACTTATATTAAAACTACTCTTTCGATCTTACGTTTAATGTAAGATATTACCAATTAACCAATGTAGAAAAATTGTTAAACGACGCTAACTGGCAAATTCTAATTAAAGAAATTTATTGCGAAAAATACCACCTCAGCCAGAGTTTAAACCTGGACCTCCCTACACTCCAGGCGGGCGTCTCGCCAATTCGACCACTGAGGCACGTGGTAATATTTATCGCAATAAACAGTATTAATGATGACACCTACGCGTTTATTATATTTCTACATTGGTCAATCGTGTACTGGCGTCAAATAATTCTTTACGTTATTACCAATTAAGTTCATGTATTCCAATTTTCTGAGATTTATCTTTCTGTGCAAAATGATAATTCGCGTTCATTCTATTTATCATTTTCCAATACATTTTTAATATTTTTATAATACCGTTGTCAATGATACACTGAGAAAATTTTCACCGGATAAACTAATTAAATAGTGTGTCCGATGGTTAATTTTTTCGATTACGTTTTCCGATTAAATTATGGATACATCCGATGAAATTTATCCGATGAAATTTTATTGAAAACTCGATCACATTTTTCATCGGTCATACAATTTAATCGAATATATCCGTTTGTTATTATGTAATCGGATTATCCGATTACATTTAATCGGGCATTTTTCTCAGTGTATGATTAAATATTAAATTCCCGACAAGACTGTGCTCCGCGCTCGAAAATATATTTATACAAACACAGACGTCTGCCGCAACAATAAAGACTGCTTAGCCTCTCTCTAAACGTCACAAACGGGCAAAAAGTTTCGTTTTCCCGGTCAAGGGAGAAATGATGCCGGCGAAATGTGGGCAGGACGTGCTACGTGGACGGGGATATTACTTTTAAGGTTGAACAATAAAGGGACGGCGGAAGGTCGAGAAACGCGTTTGGCAAACTCGGCCTGTGCAAACCGGAGGAGATTGGTCGAGGGCGCACAACAATCGGAGAGAGAGACACGAGAAAGCTCTCGGTTCCCTGCCATTCCTTTTGCCACCAAGGGGGTGACGTTACTCGCTTGCCTACACTAACACGCACGCGTGAAGCATTTGGGAGAACTGGCTCATTTATCACTCAACGTTATCCATTGCCTTCCAAGCGTATACTTGCCCGTGAAATCAAATCAAAACTTGATGATTCTCATGATTCTCGCGCGATTACACGCCATTTTCAATAGATTGGACGCAAGGGATTTTTCAACCAAGACCAAGCGATAAATATTGATGAATGGAAGTAAAATTAACTCGTACTCCAAGTTAATAGTAATGGAGAAAATATATAATTCGCTTTACGTAAAAAAAATGCATATTTTGTAATATAGATAAAGGATATTGAGTTTTATCCGAAGATGAAATTAACATCGTAATGAACTGCAAGCGCGTTGTGCGTCATTGGCTTGTAGTAATAAAAATAAACGTTTTTAATGAGAGTCTCTCCGCAGGCAAGGAAAGTAATTTGAGAAGTTCATATGCCCTCCGCCACTTCGTGGTAACGCGGCAGACACAATGATGCACTATGTGAGTCTCTCCAGAATTTTTATTATCTCTAGCGCCTCTTATCTCTCCCTCCATTTCTGGCTTCAAGTTGAGATGAGGTTTCGCTGCATCCACAGCACCCGACGTTTAAACGACACCTCAACCGTCCTCGATATTTCAGCACCTTTAAGTCCGATCTAAAAACGCGTCGTTCGAAATAAAAAAAAAAAGCTGCAAATAAGAGTAGTTTCTTTCAAGCGAATACATTCAATTTGGCGAGGCGTCGTTTTAATATTCCCAACTTTTTGCACAGTGAAAAAAGTTTTTACTAATCTCCGCCGCTTTTTCTCTCTCGCCCTGCTTCTTATTACGTTGACAGGCAGCAACCCTAAGCGAGACATGGCGGAAAGATTTAATTTCTCCGAGATGATTAAAAAAATTCAACCCTTCCACACAATAAAGAAATCTCAATTCCCACCGGGCGGTGGAATTGAAATATAGTGTTTAGGGTGCTGCTATTTCGAGAACGATTCGCTGGGAGCTTAAGTCGCAACGTAGAATTACACGTAAATAACAATAGTCCATCCCCAGTAGTACAATATGCATATTGGCGCAATATTGGGAACCAATGTAAATCTAGTATTCTCAATATTGGCCCAGTATTGTAAGATGGTCGCCTTTTCTTTTTTAGCCAATATGTCTACTTAGCAATATTGGTCTAATATATTGCATCAATATTAGACCAATATTGTCATTACATTGTTAAACATTAACCAGTGCACTTCTAATACAAAGCTAATATTATTATAATAATAATAATTATTATTGTGCAATACTTAATTTTATTTCATGGCCAATATTGACTTTGCGTTGAACAATATCGGCCAATGCATTTCTAATATAACCAACATTGGGCCAATATTTAGGCAATGTTTAGCCAACGCGCTGTGCTACACCCGAGTCATAATTTTATTTGCCATTCAAATGCGCGCGCGTTATTTTGTCAATCCAAGCGCTTTGCCTTCAAGATGAAAAGGTCCCGCTCTAATTAAGACATACGTCGTCTCTCATTTTCGGCGTACGTGTTAAATACACAGACGTTGAAACTGCGTCCGGTGCGCGGAGGGACGGTAGCTCGCATAGGGCGGGGAGGGTCGTGGGGCGCAGGGGGGGGGGGGTTTGGAAGAGCCGGAATATCGCGTCTCATAACCGGGTGACGCGACGCGTGCCAGTTCCAGCGGGGCGTCGAGACGCCTTTCGGCGCTTCAATGCTGCCGGCACCGGGACGCCCTCTCGTTTCGGAGGCAGACGCTATGGCCGGGCGACCAATCCCGGCCGGCGGTTCGTGGAGCGCTTCCAATATGGCAGTGGCGTGCGCCCAGCGGGACGAGGGACCTGGGCGCGCTATGTCTGACGAAAGCGACAAGTGGAGTAGAGCTACTCCACTTTTCGAGCCGCTTTGTTAACTTCCACGTGTTGTACGCGATGCGAACCATCGATTAGTCGATCCCGATGAATCTCGGTAGACATTTCCCCATTCGTTCCGCGGTGCTCCTTCAAAATGAACGGCACGTGCTGTATTTATTTGCGCCAAAGCGATTCACTTGGCGACGATCGAAACGCGAACTGACACGTACATTCCCTTCGACTTCGTTAACGTAACAATTATTCATAAGCGTTACGTTGCGCGATTGTATATGCAAATTCCACGTAACACCTCTCGAGACTAATTCTCGAGGAGACCAGTTAATTCGTGTAAGAATCGCGTAGAGATGTTAACTGCAGTAGTTATCCTTTCATTTTCTCGACAGAGGGATGACGATTGCGAGCACGTGGCCACTGACCCTCGGCAAACAGCGAGCCGCGATACGTCTCGCGATGAAGCGATTCCAAGCTTCCAGGACCGCGTTGATTTCTTTCCCCCTTAACTCGAGCCGTGGTCGCTGATTTGTATTTTATTCGCCGTATGTACACAATATACACAGATCTACAGCTGGAACAAAGTATAAACGCGGGATTTTCCATTTAAGCCAAGGATAGAGGAGGAGCAGGAAGGACGCGAGAGAGAGAGAGAAAGAGAGAGAGAGAGAGAGAGAGAGAGAGGGGGGGGGGAGGCTTAAGAGGCTTCGAGACTGAGAAGGTGGTGGTGAGCTCCAGCACGTAGGGTAGGCTACGTGAGTGTATGGCGGCTCGGTATTGAGTCAAGAATGGGCTAGACCATTTCGTGTTCCTGGGGTTGCGTCGTCATGGGAACCGTCCTCATCAGGCAAAGTCTGTCAGGATTTTTCTTCATTCTTTCGCTTTTTTTTTTGCCGCCCTTCCAGCACGCGGCGCCTATTGTCGCCCCGACGCGTATATTCCGCGTGCCACTCCAGTTTTACCTGGGGAACGACGCGCGCCGAGCTATCGTCGGACGCGCATCTCGCATTAGAGAGATCGCGATAACACGCTCCGTGCATTCCCGTCGATATTCTGAAAATGCATTTTCACCCCGAGATATATCTCGATCGCGACACAATTGGACGAGTCTATTGAGCAAATTTCCGAATATATTTTGACTTCTATCTCTCATCGGTTTCTACACGAAGAGCCTATTAATTTTTATAATTCAAATAATTCTTTATCTTAATAATATGTAAAGTTAACCATTTCGTATATAAACAACGCGAACAAAGTATCTAGTTTGTATAAATATCCATGTTAATCGGCGTAATTTGATGATATCATTACTTTCGTAAAGACAAAAATTTAAACAAAATATATCCAAATAATTAAATTACATAATTCTTGATTGAATAGCGCTTATACTTGGCGTCATTTTTTACCTTTTTTATTAAAAAGATGATATAAATAATGTGGATAATAGAAATCCTGTACGGTCGAGCCGGGTCTTAGTGTCGAATAATATTCTTGCGTACTTTATGCTTTGTTTCGACAGACTGCGCGCCGATGACTCTCGGTTGATAATCAATTTATTAATATTCCTAAATAAGCGTCCTTTGGAAACAAACGGTAAAGAATTTATTGCGACAAAACATCACCTCAGCCAGGACCCGCGCTTGTGCAGCGATCATCACCTGCGAAAAGCAGTTGACGCAGGAGAAAAGACCAATGAAAGCAGGATTGGCGTATTTATATTTAATTGGACGTAATCGATCTTCCGCATGGCCGGCGTGATAAAGTAAGTGAAGCGATATAGCGTGTCACGGGGCATTTTCCTCGCGTTAAGTACTCGAAGAGATCGGGGCCGCATGGAAGCGGAGCTATAGATAGAAAGCTATCCGGCAACCACGCCTCGCGAGAGATATCCAGATGCCAAAGGCATTAGCCTCATCCCCCAAACTCCACGATTTTACCCCGGTCGACTCTGCCTTATCTCAGTTCATTTTGAATATATTACGGTTTACAGCGATATCTACGGTTTCTGCGCGATTTAGGACACTGTATGTGCACTCGGTCTCGTACACGTGTATATGTACACAAATACTTGAGGGGCTGAATGTAATTTCGTGACTTTTATTTGACTTCGAAGAGAGTTCCAGGCTCCTCGTTATATCTGAGATAACGAACCGCCGTTCTAAGATTAACATGGCGCTGAGCCTTAATTTTATAATTTGATCGCCGCACAAAGTATTTAATATATCGCGAAGAAGGCGATTAAAATAATACAATACAGTAAGAACATTCGAGACGCTACAAACTGCTGGGCGATTAATTTAAGAGAAAGTTACGCACACCGTTTGTAATTTATCTACGAATCCGAGAAATATTCTTGCAGTAATTAAATAAATTATAAATTTAACGAGAACCCCGACTTTCCGTCATTTATTACATTACGGAAAGTTGTTTCAAAAACATAAAGTTACATTATAAAGGTTTAACAAGAATAAATTGCTTGATGGAATAAAGAACAAATATGATTGCTCATGGATGTTGCGAGCCCCTTCGTGAAATATAATTATTCACTTCTGGATAATCTTGAATAAATTCTGTCGATTTAATAATAATTAATTTTTGTGGGCTGAGTTTCTCAATTTTACAGCGTAAAAATGTAATTCACAAGCTGAAGGGATATTTTCAGATGTCAGATTTGACGATACTTTCCTAGATTCAGAGACTCTTTCTTCTCTCACCCTTACTCTCCTTTCTCTCATTACGTCACAGTCTTTTTTTGAACTACACAAGGCTGCCTTGAGCTACAACGAAACAGAAAAGAAAGCACACATGAGATCGTTAATGATTCATAGATTTTTCCAGTTGCTTGTCTGCTAATTTTATGGCCAATATTGCTGTCCTCGGCCTTTCGACTAATTTGACAATTTCACGTGTGATTTATGATTAGACGAGTGTTAGTATTCCTGAAGTAAGAAAAACAGAGGCGACGGAATGACATCGGATAAAGCCGGCTGTTGAAGCTTACGGGAAGCACGACATCGTTGCATTCCGCGCATGTCTAGCCGTTATTTTTCCCCGTGGCAATGTTCTATAAATAATTCAACTAAAATAATACGGTTACAGGCACGATCTCTCCTTAGAATTCAGTCTCGGCTTTCACCGATGCGCGTAAATGCCATAACCGTCGCCGGATCATGCGCGGGACGGACATGTGAACGCTATATACTCAGCCTGACGAACTCTTCTTTTCATTCCTAGCTGTGGAATGGAACAAGAATATCCCGTGGCGTGGAATGATAAATTCTTCCCGCGTTAAAAATTACTTCGCGATATGTGAATCAGAGATCGTTCTCAGCGGGAATTGCTTTTGGATGTTGCGGTATCAAAACATAGGCCCAGTGACTTGATTGTAAAGTTAACAAATATTCAAGTTACTGTTGTTAAATCAAATTACAACGTGAAATATACACACGGATGAAAACAGACGTATTTGGGAAAAGAAACGATGGAAAGAAGAAGCGAAATCCACCGCATTAATAATTTTAAAGAAAATACCCTTCGAAGACGATACATATTCTTATCGCGTCTGCGAATATATCCATATTTCGCCCAACCTTCGCAGGAGCGGCAGTGAATACATTTACTTATATTAATGCATATATACATCCGCAAACACGCATGTATACATAAGCTTATATACACATGCGTGTATAATGCATGTACACATATGTTTACATAGACGGACGTCAAATCCCAAGATCGCGGACCCTGATAAAGTTGGCATCGTGATTTACATGCATCGCAGATAGGAAAAGCAATGAGCGCGAAATGAAAATTTACAAAAATGCCTGCCATATTTTTCTTTAATAAATTATGCAAACATACTGATGCAAATATATTAGTGAATTTATTAATTTACTCTCCAAAAATCAATCAGTGGATTATAACTGAAAACAGTGAATATTCACAGTTATAATGCACTGAGTGACTTAGAGAGTACGTTTACAAATTCGATATTTGCTCGTTACATTTTTGCCAAACAGCGATATATTTTATTATATGAATTATAGCAATTTTGGCAAAGTACTTACATATTTTACGAAATTATGTTCTATATTATATCTTGATCTGTAAATCATATCCCTGCACATTGCCGGAGACCCAGATTTCATTTTCTCAATAGCGCTCGCATAGATTTGAGAATGATGCAGGTCGGGAAACCGTTTTTATAAATACGATCCGACGTGACCCAAATTCAGTGAAATTCTTTCCCGATTTGCTCGGTAAGTTTTTCACACAAAGTGAAAGTAGCGACCGGTTGAGAGCGACCGAATATCCTCTGGAAGTTTCAGTCTGCGTTTGCCTTTCGAGAGAAAACGTCGGTCCAATTGATTTTTACCAAATTCTTCGGGGAAATATTTATGTTTAAATATATATTATGTACTTTTGAGTACTCGTGCATATGGCTATGTTACAAAACTGCGGTATATTCATGAGAAGAATGAAAGAGAGAAACAGAGAAGTAAGTGCTTATTCTTTTCAATTTACAATCCGATATTTTTATCAAAATTATTATTACACTTTCCTTTCTTCTTCTCTTTTTTTGTTTCTTTTTAAATGTAATCAGTTAAAGTACGAAATATCGTGTTCTCCTGATTTTATAGATGTGTCTTGACAATTCGGTACGCTTATCTATTAAATAATCTATTAAATAAATAATATATGCCATCTGCCGGTATTACAATTCTTGTTAATTATTACGCGTGTTTACTAGAAAAATTAGAGCGATACTTTAAAGACTAATTATTCTTCCTAAAAAAAGTTTGACACGCGCATATCATAATTTAATAATATCATATTTTCTTTACAATAATTTCTAAGCATTACCAGCCACGTAAACCTGTTATATTTCAAGCCTGTTAATGCGTTTCAAAAAGTCAAATAGGTGAAAGATATTAGGGTGAGACATCATCGTTGTTAACTCTGAAAATTTGCTTTGCTTATAACAGGCGTTCAAACCGATTCAACGGCTAACTATACCTGTCGAGGTGCTCAGTGGCCAAATCTGCGGTCCATAAAAATAGTTACAATGTTCTACCGACGCGTATGATGAAAGAGATCCGTGACGAGTCGGCACGAGCCCCTAGCGCAGCTGTGAGAAATGCACACCTATAGGTACTAAGCATCGACGGGCCGCGCGCGACCATAAAATGATCGTAAAAACTTAATTTTACGAGAGACATAATATATTTGCCACCACCACCGCCACCAGCAACGACATCGGCATCGCCGTTGACGAAGAAACGGTTGCGAACCACGGGGTAAAATTTTGCAAATGTATACAAGCTCCGCAAGTACTTGCGCCGAATGATTGCGGCGAACGTTCGTACGGAGAGAACTTTCTTGCTCTGAACACTTTTTCTTGTCTTTTTTTCGAGGTGAGAAGAACAGGATTTTAAGGACTTATCATTGAAGGTTGGTAAAATCGAAGGACTGGGTGTACAATCCGGGGAATACATTCGATGAATCGGAAAGTAAGTAATTTTTAATAACCAAGCGTTTTAGTCGACATTAACCAGCCAATCTTTTGATACAGAAAATTTATTACGAAAAATAACACTTCGCCAGGGTTTGAACCTGGACTTCCCTACCCTCTAGGCGGGTGTCTCAGTTACATGCCTCAGTGTTCGAATTGGTGAGAGACGCCTGCCTATAGAGAGTAGGGAAGTCCGGGTTCAAATTCTGGCTGAGGTGGTATTTTTCTCTATAAATTTTCTGTATTAAAACATTGGCCGGTTAATGTCGACTAAAAGGCTTAATTATTGTTATTTATTACTGGCAACTTAAAGAGAAAGGAGAACATTTTTATTGAATTCAAGAATTTGACACCGCTTCTTTAATAATCCGTTCAGCCAGCGCAAGTTAAACTGCAGAAATTAATCGATACAACAATAATAAATTATTTGTTTGTACTGTATATTTTACAAATGATATATTGTTATTAATCTAGAAGTTATTATATATCTCATCTAGTATCAGACAGTTACTATAACCATTTATCAATAGCGAGATATCGCCTGATCTCTTTCGTAAGGTCGTATCTCGATTTTACGCAATTTTCGGCTTTTGTGCTCATTCTGGTCCAGAATGAACGTTCAGGCACAAAAAGCAGAAATTGCCTTGCGAAAGAGATCAGTCGATATGTATTTCAAATATGTAATTATAATTTTATAATGTATATTCTTGGTAATAAACACGTCATATACAGGACTTTAAATGCTAATTTCTAGAAGAGGAGATCTCGATAAAGAAGTCACTCATCAGCGCGGACCGAGTTGCAAAGCCGTCCCGCGAAGAACATTTTGGAACGACGGGGACTCGACTCCCAGCCCGAACATCATTCCCTTTACGACCAATTAGTAGATCCAGAAACATACCTACCCTGCGGTATGAAAAAAAGGGAATGGGAAACCCGAAGGAAGAAGTCGCCAAAAGCCACAAACTTGCGGTAATCTCCGAGACGAACTTCACGAATCAGCCGGCGCGGACGCTATTCGAATTTTTCTGGCGAATGTTAAAACGGGATGCCGAAAACGTTGAAGTTAAGGAATGTGTAATCAGCCAATTCCGTGAGGTGGGTGGTCCCGACACGTGAATCCCGCTTAAAATGACCGCCGTGTCATCGGAGCGTGGAGAGGCGAGCCGTCACGCTATCATTGACGATACTTACGGACGAACGGATGTGAGAAGCCGGTTAATGTGCACGTACACGTATGCCCATCGATTTTTCGCTTACACTTATCTTTACATGTCCGCAATAAAGGATCTGCTCTTTAACCAAAAGCCTGCATCGAAAGGCGCATTTCTTCACCGTGATTATTTGTAATAAAATCAACGAGAAATTGCATGTTATTTATTATCTTCGTAAAAAAGAATAACTTGAAAAAAAGTGCATATATCATTGGAGCAGTGCGTTGTAAATTAAAACGGACGCGTTTCAGTAAAGACATAAATGTTACGTAAGGATATAACTAAATTTAATTATTTTAGCGAAATCCACGTAGTAGCTCACAAATATCCGAATATAAATAAATTCTTTCGAAAGATAAAGAATTCTGCATCGTGAATCTTCATAAAAGAAAAAAACTGTACGGTAGCATTCGTTTAAGATGGCTAAACATTCATAATAGGTAGTAGGAGTAATCTACACTGCCAGCAATTATTTTAACGACGCATATTAATTAGGACAATAAAGCCTCTTATACGAGGGTATAATTATAATATTGAATTATGGGCGACGTTTATTCTTGTCACGCAATATTAACGACACAGCCTGTTGCCGTTTATGCGTTCATTCACAAAGTCAGATTGTCAGTTGGATTAATAAAAGCCAAACGCGTGAAGCTACTGTTGCGAGCAAATCCATCTGTACTTTTGATGTCTTCATTCCCCCCCGAGTCAACGAGGGAAATATTAGAAAAGAGAAAGAGAGACATGACGCAATAAATTTCCCTATATATCATTACTTGTCGTCTCTTAGGTAGTTACACAGCGCGCTTAGATAAGACTTTACGTTAATTGTTGCGCGAAACAGCTGGCATGCAAACTTGAAGAATCCGTGGAATCTGCGTTTTTCTTTTTAAGTAGACAGAAATGGATAGAGAAACTGTTTTAATGGAACAGACGGAACATTTCAGGCAAGTCGGCATACAAAACGGACAATTACTGAAAAACTGAGCGGAGCGTAGGCGGAGGGAATATTCAATGAGGCCCACCCGAAATCAGGTTTACATCGGACAGGTGAGTAGATGCACTCTTACCAAAGAGCATTATCCTGGTCGCCGTTTGTGTATCTTACACGGAAGTCCGCTTAAACATTTTATGGGGTGGTCGGCGTAATTTGATGGCCCATAAAAACGCCTAGTCTAGTTTTTCCCAGGGCATCGTCATCCGTCGTCGGCGCAGGCCACGCGCCTCCTTGACGTTTCATGACCACGATTTCCTAAACATCGCTCCATCACGCTCGGATTTACGTCTCTTTAACCTTCGTGAAGCGTAACACGCGCGCGATATCGCTGCGGAACGTCAGTGGTCGAGCCATGCTGCATCGAAGTCTCGGACGATTGTGGGGCGGTACAATCTTTATCGCGAGGTACAATCACTAAGGCGCCCTTAATGTCAAAATTGTAAAGCGACGAGAGGAAGATGGTGTCTACTCGGATCACTGCCGAAGAAAAACACAGGCCACGAATGTCTCCAAGAAATTCGTAAGTGAAGTTTCAATGTTAAACTATCGCTGGAAACTTAACTCGGAGCTCGTTGCCGGGACTGAATCAGCCTCTACCGCCGACGGTGAGGCTGATGGCTTTGCGACGACCAATGAAACGGCACCGCCGAGGTATCCACTATGATCGAAGTAAGCCGAAGCAGCCTTGAAGCAGGAAACGGGAAACGTGGTGGAAATTGAAAATGTGATGGACGACGGGGCGCAGGGGGATACAGATGGCGATCCGGATATTGGGGTGGAGGTGGAAATTTACGGAAATTACGAGAGAGTCGCGTTCGCGTACCATGTGCGCGGATTGACGTGTTACCGCGAATACTAGATTACAACCGAAACTACTACGATACAAAATCACATGAAACGCGCGTAACTCCAAGAATACGGGACATCTCCGTTCGTTCAGATCCGAAGAATTGAAACTGTTTCTGAAACTGCGGCTCAGAAGTTTGCGAAATCCTTTTGTCAGATAATAGAATGAAAACAACGCCAGCCGAACTGTTTTAAGACTAAATAATTTAGCTTGGACTTTGAAGTTTGATTTACGCATAAGAAACTTTTCTTTTTTAACAGCGATAATTATCGCTAATTATGATAGTCGCAACATCTCAATAAAAGTTTCGACCTTGCCTTTAGTTTTCTGTGTAATGTATAATCTACACATACATATATCGTGTCAAGTTTCTTACGATAAGGTCAGACGTGTGATAAAACGACTAATACGCAAGCGTTGCGGCAGTTGATACGCTACATATAGCAATCTAAGTTGTGTTTATAGCTGAATATATATGCATAGCAATCCGGTGAATCGTGGTAGCGCGAGAAACTCATTATCCCGTGGCGCGGGTATTAGCATATTTAGAGACTGTTTCCCCCTTTCTTCTCTTAGCTCCACCTATCATCCCTTACTTCATCCCCCCCTGCCCTGTCTTCCGCCACTTTACAGTCCGCCGACCGCTGCGCATCCCTCGTCGCTCGTAAGATAGAATACAGTGCAGCTAATACATTATCTCGATGGGGGAAATTTCGATATTACCACTTCTTCACGTTAAGACCGATCAGACATGATGCAAGTATTGACTCCACGTAATTTTATATTTATGTCATAAAATTATTACAACATTCCCAATTGTTTGTAGGATCGAAATGGCAATGTTTGAAATGTCCTAGTATTTTACTGTTACATGCACAAGTGTATTCGAAAGGTATATGAGGTGCGGAGAACCGTAGAGAAGGCTAAGTAATTAAGGAAGCTCATCCTAAGAGACAATTTAACTTAATGAGAGGCAGTCTGATCCACCCCCGGTATTTCTCCGCCCCCGTCGAGCGGCATACTACTCTCCGCGCTCCATTCTTTACTCAATTCCACATTTTCTCCCCACTTTTCCTAGATATCGCCCGACTAACATCTGCTCTCTCCAAGAGCCCGCCCCTTTATCTACCCGATGCCGTAATAAAAATTCTGGGTGAAACGATACATAATTACTATCCCAATCTACGCCCAGAAATGTTTCGAAATTGAAATTTATTTTCTCCCCCGTGGAAAAATTCAAGAGAATTATGAGAGATATTATCAACAGTATTGACTAAGAAATTATATCTTTGTAAAAAGTAGGGTATTTTAATTCTTTGTAAAGATTATTATACACAAAAAACAGTCTTGGAACGTTTACGTGATTTGAATATAGAAAATTTAATTTTACATATACTATTTTTATTTACTCACATATCTATCTGTAACGTAAAAAAAGAAGATCCAGACTATATAAATAATGAATAAATTTATTGAGATTTCTTGCAGTAAAGATTTTGTAACGATTTTATTGATAATTAAAAGTCAATAATATTATTTTTAAGTTACTAATTAAATGTTTGTTAAAAGATTTATTAAAATATGATGCTTCTGAAAATTTAGAGGGGGAGAGACAGAGACAGAAGAAACGTTTATTCAGTTCTTAACGTTATTCACAATTTACAAAAACGATGCTTTTTTTCCTGTAGATCCCCGATCCAGATCTGTGCGGCAAACCAGATTCTACGAATCGCACGCATATGCCGACGTTTACGTTTGGTTGTCGAGAAATCTTTGTTTATGTATTGCGAATCTCTGCTTATGTTCCTACATTTGCTCGTCAGCTGTATTACATGGTACAGTTTACTTAACTGTTCGTAGATCTCAATTAGATTGAAAAATCCTGGACTGGTCTTATATTTTGATAACAATTAGTTCCATAGTTTGTAACTTATATTGTAAAAATTTCAACAAAATTACTGCTCGATAGAAATGAATATTTCTTTTTTTAATTTTTCATTTTAACAATTATTTCGATATTTAATTTTATATAATGTACGAAAGTGTTTACATATATTTCCATTAATTGTACATGAAATAATGTCCTCGCATCAATTTAATCCATTTACACGCGTAAATCATATACAAATTTATATAGCGGAACAATTAAGAATTCTTTTCAGAGATTATCTCAAGTAAACTAAATATAAAACAGTCTGGAGTCTGGGAGTTTTTACCGCATCCATTTTTGTACTCGTGCTTGTGAATCATTCAAGTTCAATCAAGCAATCCGAGATTCGGCTGTGAAACTTTAACAGAAACACTTTAGACGGTCTAACGAGCACTCGGCAGTTATATGGCGTATTATCTTCAAGACGCTCCAATGTTAATAGTTGTTTGTGTAGATAAATATTATCTCGAAATGGTACAAGTCGCGTCTAATTCTCACAAAGTAGATATTCTCTTTACAATAATTTTCAATAAATATTGTATCATATAAGTATGCACACTTATCTCTGAAGTATCAGAGAAAAGTATGAAATCTGAACTATATTTTAATATCTATAAAATCGCGCTCTCGAAATTAAGATCTGACTAAAGATTTGGAGGGCTGAAGAAGGCAAAGGTAGGTAGGTAATAAATAATATCGGCAAACAACTTTGCATCTTCGAGCGGTGGATCGCTCATGGCGAAAAAGTGAGACGAGATGGTTCTTTGAAGGGTACTCCTATTGGGAAAAGTATTTTTAGGGTGGTTGGTGCGGTGTAAGGGTCTACTTGGGAGGAGGAGCTCTTGAAATTATTGTTACGGAAAATAGATGGGGATCCGCGATGGAATCTTTTTCAGAAGGCAAATGGAACGGAGATGAAAATGAGAAACATAAAAAATGAGTGATGTGAACGACACAACATATGATACGGGCGAAATATGTTAAGTAGCGCGTTGTCCGGAGATCTCAAAAATTTGACATAAATTGTACCTTCGCGCGAGATAATTTATTATTGTTCTAAGAGGTGCAAACTCTTGAATAACAAATTTTAATTAAATTCTATTATTATAAGCTAGATTAAAAAATTATTCTATTGTATTTTATAAAATTTATTAATAAAACAGAAGGTTAAAACAAATACGTACAGTACGCAAGAAAATTATTAAAAAAACACATTTTGCTTTTATTTAATCATTATTAAATCTTTTAATAATTATAATATAATTGCACGCGGGTGGCGTGAATAATAGATGTATATTCCACACAAATAATAACAATAACTATTGATAACTACTTTATTTTCAATGGTTCGTGTTTTCGTCACTAGAAAAAAATGATAAGCAACTATTGAGCTTCGTAAAATTTTTGATATTGAAACTTTAATATCTAAAAATTTGTTTCTAAGAGAGAACCGCGCTTTCCACGATTGTAAAAATTTTGATTAAATACAGTTTCGGGTGTGATGTAGACGCCATCTCTATAAAACTGCTGAAAGTTAAACCAGACCAGATCGATAAAGTAGAAAAGGGCGGCGAGTCGGTATAATCTCTGAGATGAGATGAGAATACTTCTATCTCGGAAAATTACGGATCATATAAATGTACGGGCGTGGATGGGGAGGGGGGGGCGATGAAAGAGGCGGTGGATAAGAGGGTGACACCGCTCGGAACATGAAAAGTTATTTTTCCGGCCGGAGAATAAAGTGGTTTCATAAATTTCTGCCGGCCCAACGTAAACAAAGGAGGGTCCAAGAGGGAGTTGAGATTGCATTTGTCAAATATAGTGACGTCAGCCCCATCTTGGATTTGAATAAAATCATTCAATTCGATCCAAGGAAGTGTACAGCGCACGGAACTTCCTTTAATATATTTAACATAATAGCTTTCCATGTAAAATGTATGAGTTAATTTAAAATAAATTTGATACGATGCACGAGAGGGCAAACATAGTATATTTAAATATTATAATAAGTGTCTATTTATGCACTTTACTTGATTATATTTAATATAAGAATAATTATATGCTCGGTCAAAATAAGCACATAAAAAAAGTAAAATCGGGTATTAATAGGACGGACTGGATCCATTGCACGGATTTAAATCAGTGAAGAAGAATGACTATAACGAGCAATCAACATAAACTTGTCGTCAGTCATAAAGTAGAACGTTTACATATCACCGGAACGATCCGCCGACTTTGCATCGCGGACCTAAACACACACATAGGAAGTTGATATAGAAGTCTATTCTTGTAAAACAAATAATCCCTGCTGATCCGAGCCGGCGGCTATCTGTCTGTGCATCGAAGAGTTTTAACGAATTGAAGAATGAGACGGATTTAAAAAAAAGGGGTAAACGAAAAAAATGCAAAAGAAAAAATGATAACTTTTCACTGAAAAAAAAACTGACCTTGAATTCGTTTTCGTCGAAAGATGATCATATTTGTTTGCAATTCTTGAACTCTATGTATATCGCAACTAAAAAAATTAAGTTAACGAAAGAAAGAGAAAGAGAGAGAGTGAGGGGGGGAGGGAGAGATTCGAAACACGAGGCATGCGTGAAGTAAAAAGTCGACAGAAATGCAGGCGGCCTCCTGCCAAGCGGAATATGCGGGAGTCGGAAGACGCGGGGGTATACGGCTGCAACATCAAGTATCAACAATATTGCTCATGGTCCCGGTCTTTTGACACGCGAAAAATAAGACGAGGACGCGACGGTATCCGCAGAGGAAGATTCTCCTGCCCTTCTGGCGGGGTACCGCTCTCCGGGCCGGCGAGTTCGCCGCAGAAAGAGTCTTGGAATTCAAAATGGCTGTCGCGGGATCGCGCGGGCCGCTATGCGTGGGCAATCCATCGGCACACACCATCACGCGCCCGTGGCACGTGTGTGTCGCTGAGGAGCGTCACTTGCGGCCATCATGATTCTCCAACTCGGCAAGATCGAATCGAAACTACATCCTCCCTCCTTTCCCCTCTTGCCAAATTGTAGTTTCGAGTTTATGGAAGTTCAATCGCTTCATTACAGAAACGAACTTGTGTTAATTGAAATGGAATCTTAGAACGGAGTCTTAATTCATTTTATACAAGAAAAATAGTGATCTATTACATATGAGACGTTTTTATATCTGAAATAAATGTCTTTTGAAATACAATAAAAAATTTGAAGTTTAACTGTATAACTTTTCTACGTTAATTTTATGTCATATTCTTTTGTTTATAATATTTATGTAATAAATAATGATATGCTGTTATAATTATAATCATGAAAAATATGTATCATAAATAGGAAATAAGAAAACATTTTTATAATTTGTCATTGTTTTAATTTCTTATTTCACCTTGAATATTTCAGATAATGTTACCTCATAAATTAGAAAATGTTTGATAAATTCAGTAACATTATTGATCACAACTATTTGATTATTATAAATGAAATGAAAAAAGTCACTTATTTGCTTTACATATAAAAAACAATATTCTCAAATATGTCGAGATGCATAAAGATCTAAGAGAACTTACTCATTTTATTAAAATAACATTTACTGGCACAATATTGAATGCCTATCATATCACGATGTTTAAACACAATTATACAAGTCACAGAAATGACGACTGAAAAGTTCAAATACGACGAGCAATAACAAAAATCGGAGGAAAAGTGGAGGAAAAATCGAAACTACTAGCTTGCGAGCGGCCATGCCACGCTCCACGCCATCGCGTCCGACGGCAGCCATGCTCCCTGCACGCTTCGATATTCTCCACCTATCGGCCCTCCTGTCCCGAAGACCAGTAAATCCGAATCTAAATCTTTACCGAATGCAGAACAGCTCGACGATCGAAAACACGTCTATCGATAAAACTAGAAAAATGGCCGAAGCCGTAAATATCGTGCTACTGACTTGTCGTACATAAAGGAACGTAATTAAATCGTCAAATTTGCATTTCGTCGATTGGAAATACGCCAGTCGTGCAGGTCAACCGTAACACGGTTATCTTAAGTATCTAGTTTTCTCATGCGAGCAGAAACTCAGCGCGCCATAACCGCCTACCCGTTCGACCACCCCGAGAATGTGCAGCATCTTTCTCATTCCCTCGCTCTCTTCCTCCCTTTTCCTTCCCACCTCTCTCTCTCTCTCTCTCCTTCTTTCTCTTTCTCTCTCTTCCTTTCCAGTTATCTCTCCTCCTCCTCTCGCTCGCTCCATCCCAGTTTTATTCAAATTCATTGGGAAGCTCCTCCGCGCGCGAGTAGATACTCCCAGTCCGACCGTTACCGGCGCGCTCCTCCTCTCTACCCGTTCTCGCCGCTCGTTCCTTCTCCTCTCCCCCTCGTTTTCCATAAATTCTGAATTTTATTTAGTCCGCTTCGCACCGTGCCGTTGCGTGGTCTTCGTGTCTTTATACCTACGCGTTTTACCCGCATTGAAGCCCGAGTACGAGAGAATACCGTCCGTTGCATCATGTGCGGATACCGCACGCTTCGGGTGCGAACGCGGTAAAATCAGAAACACACCTCTGTACCTGCAAGGTACATTCCGATCACGATGCATTTTCCCTCGAGTTTATAGACACGGGAGATCCAGCTGCGCGGGGAGAACACCATTCAACATCCAGACATCTGATTTCGAGCGAATCTTTTCTTAGCAAAAGCAATTATCGTCCCAAGATATTCACGTTTCGACCGAATACATATTTAAACATTTTAATCTCCTATACAAAACAAATAATTTATATATATCCAGTGTCTTTTCTTTGTTTTGTCAATTGACTATTCTATAATTAAAGAACTATTTCTTTCATTACACTAAAACGAATAAAATCGACCTAGCTACAATTTACATCTAAAAGTAAGCTTTATTCATAATTACGTTCAATAATTACCGCGCAAACGAAAGTTCGAGATATCTCAGGACCACAGAGATTGTGGTACAAGCACAGCGCCAGGGGGATAAAATTTTCAGGTCCAGCGATGCTCGAATATACAATCAACGACGGGCAATTTAGATAGCGACGTTATTTTATATACTTTATATCTCTTGGCCTCTCGCAGGTTTGCTCGGGCATAAGATACGAGTGCGCGTGCACGTGTGTGTCTGTTCGTTGATGCGACGGCGGGAGGGTAGAGAGCGTGGGTATTCGTGCAGGGAAGAACAAAATAATGCTGAACATGCGCGCCATTGGAGGGTCGTAAAACGAAGGGGATCGAATCGCAAAGAGTTGATAGTTCCCGGCATGGGTTTCTTCCTACGGCACCATTGTCTAATGAGACTACCTTGCCACGGTAGGAATCTCGATAGTCTAATGAAGATCGCATCTACGCGAGCGAACAAATTACGTTAGGATACCATCGCGTCAGCGGGTAGCGACTTTTTAGTTACGCGGGGTAAAATGTCGTAAAAGATTAGAGTTACGAACAATCGAAATAATTCGATTACTAATTACGGGCCCCAAAATGGGTTGCTGTCTTTTTTCCCCAGAGTACCGGCATGCAAAAAAAATGTCCTATTGATTTCACCAAGTCGCTCTTTAACCACTTTATTAGTTTTGCAATGGTTCTTACGTTCGTTTGATTTTTCGCGATAAGAAGAGGCGTTGTAAAGTACCTTTGTTAAAAGAGATAAAAATGGCGACATATGTATGCGCAAAAAACGTATACAAAACTGTTTCAACTTGTGTTTCGTCTTGGAAAAAATGTACCGAACTGTTTAATATAAATGAAAAAAAATCTGTCGAGTAAATCTGTTTATTATATCGCGACGTTAACGTCATATTTCACGAATGCGAAGTATCGTCTTGTTTCAATAACGAAATAGAGCTGGCTAAAGAATTGCGATTCGCCACGAAAGCGCTTCGGCGCCTGCATCGGGATTAATAAAGAACATGCAGCGAAAGCAGAGCTGAAAAAATCGATCTAATTCGAGACGAGGTCGAAATGGCGAGTCGACTCGAAGGCAGTCGCTTGAATCTTTCTTCCCGCGTGTTTCTCTCTCCGCGCGGAAGCTACGGCAACACGTGTAATGCCGTTCGGGGGAATATCATCGGACCGCGGGAATCATCCCGCTGGCAATTGTAAAGTGACATTTCAACTCACCTTGCGGCTATAATAATAATGGCGCAGAGGTCGCTGCGGTGCGACGACAGTCCAACGTCGTCGTGCGTCGCGGCGGCGGCGACGGCGGCGGCAGAAGGGCGTAGGAAGGGGTCGCTTTTGCCCTTTTCCCTTCCAAGGGTCTCCGTGACCCGGGTAGCTACTCCATGCCGTTTCGTTTTTCAGCTGCTGAAACAGCCACACATTGGATTCGCGTTTAGCACAGCTGACGGAAAGCAGGGACATCGGGTATGCTATTTTCACCAAGTTTCACGAGCATTGTTCTTATTCGGCGCGCGAGGGTCGCAAGGGTGTCAAGGATCCCCGCTGCAACGGGGATTACGATACCACTGATAAGGGTTTCTCTCAGATCCGTCCTCGTAGACGACGCGTATCACAAGTCTAGCACCATGTTCTCGACTAGTCCAGTTTTCGTAGGAATAAGGCACTTTCACAAATTCGACGTGACGGGCTACTGACAGAAGAAGGTACACGAGTGTTCAACTATTCACGATTGAAAACTTGCCTCGAGCTGTTCGTATTAACGTAAGAAACACTTAGAAGTGTTTTCCCTCCCGCATTTTCTCTACTCGGGAACACGCAGGAACGTCGACGATGATGTGTTCGCCGGTGGCGCTCGTACCAGACCGAGCGCACGGCGATCGTTCGGCGTGTTCCGTATCGATTGTGTGCCGCAGAAAAACAGGTGAGAGAACAACAACGGAGCAATCGCTCGGTAATAACACTGGGGTTCAGGTCGCGCGTCGGCACGCGTCGCGAGATCGCGTCGCGTCGTCGGGATTTCGACTAGCGGCTCTAGTCGCTAGTCGCGGCGGCAAAGGCGAGGCAAAGCGTTGGTGAACGTAACGGAACGGAAATATACACCGCGAGCTGAACGAGTTAGCTCGCTGCCAAAGCTTGGCAGCACCACTACGCGACAGACGCGTGTAGCCAAGAGCAGAGAGACCGTAGGTACCGGCCAACGGGATTTACTATGCTCGAACTGTACCGGCCTTCTCTCTCTTTCTTTTTCTCCGTCTCTCTCTCTTTTTCTCTTGCCCTCTCTTGCCCGCTCTTTCTCACACACACACACTCTCTCTCTCTCTTTCTCTCTCCACCACCTCTCTCTGTCTCTGTCTCGCTCCTCGACGACTGAGGCCAGCAGAGGCAAGGCGAGCGCAGCAAGACGAGTTGTTGCGAGCGACACGTAACAACGACCGCCTCTCTTTGCCTCGCTCACTGCCGTCGCAAAACTGTAGGATGGAGTCAGGTCGAAGCAGGCCAATCAGGCGCCCAGCGTATCTACCTGCGGACTGCCTTCTGTGTAGCACCTGCAGGCAATATGCCTCGGCCTTATACTTTGTAAAATGCCGGCTCGCGTCGATGACAGATCGTCCGCGTACCGCCTCGCCTCCAACCCCTTTCCTCTTTCGCCGCTTCTGCGTTCATGCGGGGCTTGGCTCGCTACGTGAAACCAACTAGCTGGTGCCAATGTTCCCACGTTGTCGCATGGCAATTGCCATGTCGATCTATCGACGGTACCGTCGATACGCGCGTATGGATAAAATTGTTCTCTGAGAAAAAGTTAGCAGAACTTACGCGCGACGTCTTGTCGTTCTCTCGTCTTTCCCTTTTTCTCTTCCTGGATTAGGGACGCGGGCGTCAATCCCGAGAAATATGCGCGAAGAGAAACGAATCCGTGAAGATAATTCGCTCCATCTTCCAGTCGGAATCTCAGGACGACCGTCGGGGAAAGAAGCGAGTCACTATGCCACGAAGCGGAGCACCGCAGATTGAGTCACTAGCCGGTTTTATTTCGGTACCTGTTATTGGCTCTTAACGCTCTCTCCCGCAAATGCGAAACAAAGGTCCGCCATTGATTGAACTTGCTAGCCTCTCGGAAACATTTAACGCTCACTTCAGGACATCCCTAGCGATAGAAATGCCGCGTTTTCTCGCGGTACTAGCGAACTGTCAAGACCCCTCATTATCTCCTGCCATTATCCCCTGCCGCCATCATTTTCATTGCTATCCCATGATCGGTAGCGTGAAGAATATAAAGCGTACGCTCGCCTATAGCGTCGCCCGCGAAAATTTCGCGGAACGTTCGCTACGAATGAACACAACGCTCCGCAATTCGATATTTCTACGAGTTATCTGCTTGCATTTACAGATAATAACCGCGACAAGAATTATTGCACAAGTTTCAAACAAACGTCAATTTCGACTTAAAACGACAAGAATTTGTCAAGCTCACATTGACAACTGTTTTCGCAGCTTAGACGCGATTTCGTCTCGCCTTCGCCGAAATGTTCATTATATTTGCAAGTATAATGTCTCATTCGATCAATGAACTCTCCCCTACGCTCCCGAATTAATACACCAACTTATAAACATGCCCAGGTTTTCGCGTAATATGAAGTCGCGGCAGCTCATCCTCATCGACTGCGTTTAGGACGGGCGATAAAAACGTCAAGTATCTTTATCACTTACGGCGGCGCGGCTTTTGAGGCTTTAAGAACTTTTAATTAAAATACTTTGGGCACGCAACAAGCGTGCGCCGTGAAAGGAGCGGACGCGGCGGCGTGAATTCTAAAATAGCGGCGTCGTGGAAGGAGTGGATTTGATGTTGATGTCCACGATTGGTTAACTCGGGTTGTTTCGAGATCTCAGGTTCGGCCCACGATATCTTAATAGATTGCCTTCTACTTGAATCGCGCCATGGCCGTCTGCTCGCTCGTAGGGAAACCGTTTCGCTTCGGACGACCATCTTATGGTACATAAGTCGTTATAATTCACCACGCGAACCGCAGTGCTTCTATTAATACTAATAAGTCTGTCCAATCCAAATTCTCCAGAGTTCCGCTCGTAAAATGTGGAAAAGCTGCAACTGGCCTTATAATTAATATCCAAATTTGTCTATCAGCTTCGTGTCCGACGCGCGAATGACGATTATTCCTCGTTAGTATTATATTAGCATTCGCGTTTTACACAACGTCAGCATGCTACGACGTAACACTTGCTTCATTACTCGATTACAAATTCAAAAGCCGACGCCGAGGAGTTTAGCGCGAAGAACAGCGGACGATCAGGCACTCGGAGTGCATTTAGTATCTTTTACGTTTATTATTTTATAGCGATGTAATCTGTAGGCAGTTAGACTTAAATAGGCGGCCACCGTGCTTAAAGTAACGGCGCTCGATGGGTTTGTGAAGTCGTAATTTATCGCTGATCATCGTTCGTCAAAAAGGCCATCGGGCACACAAAGTTCGAGCCTGCGCGGGGCAATAAATTTACAACCTCGAAAACCAAAGCATAAAACTTGTAGCGTATCTGTAGCAGATATCCATAAGTATACACATATACCCACGTAACTGTCATTGTATAGTCTTTGATCTCCAACAAGACGTCGGATCAGACGGCAGAAACCCGTGCCCCGAAACTTTCATTATGGAAATGTAATGTTTAATGAACCGAGTCCCGAAGAGAATTTATTATCTATACAAATTATGGCTCGAGCCCAAAAAGAACAGGGAAGATACTAAGCAGTACTCTTAGGTGATTTCGGCGATGTAATGATTTATACACTTGCGATTCCTTACGCGCGAGAACTAATGCGGGGTCTACAAGTCGTAGTCGTAAGAATAATCGACCGTAACTGGTCAGTTCAGTCAGACACATAAGAATTAGCCAATCATAGTCGACCATTCTTACGACTCTGAGACTCGCATTGTAGACCTTGCATCAGCGAATTCGCGGTTGCATTTATCATTACTACGAGCAAGCATAATTGCGTGCGGTAAGAAGTGATAAAGTCATTAGTCGGTGAATTTAAGCATCGAATGTTATAAAGAAACGGCTAATAAAATCGGCAAGGCCGTTTCGCTCATTAAAGTATTTACGACTATGATTGTCGCGAGAAATCCAGTAAGTACATTCGAATGTTTTCTTTCATATCATATATCGCACGAGATCTACACGCTAGCCGCATTTTTTCATCCATACCGAAGAGAGTGAAGCAAGCGACGTTTATTAAGAGAAGAAAAAAATTAGAAAAGTCGTTACAAGCGGAAAGACGTTATATTTATTCTTTTGAATTAAACGAAAAACGTGTTGATAGATGTTATCAAACATGATAACGTTATTTAGATATGGCACTTCATAATCTGCAGAGGACATTCTAATATAGATATAACGAATCGTTTTTTCTGTACACGGAAAAAATTGAATATTCTTCTTTTGAAAATATATTTAGTAACGTGAAAATCTTGAAATGCGATTATACTGCGTTAAAGCAGGAAAAACTTACTGAACGAAGCAATTTTATATAATTTAATCGAGAAAAATGTAGGCCAATTGTTTAAGAAGATATTTTTTGAATGAAAAGGAAACAATATTGGACAAAAAATAACATCTTTTCAAATCGAAGCTTATAATAATTAAAATGGTTTTATAGTCAAAATAATTATACGTATTTTTGAAGTGACAATTATAGTATTTAAATAAGACTGTAATATTATTGGAATGTAAAATTATCAAATGCTTTGAAGAAGATTATAGATCATTGTGTATATCCAAAACAATGAACGCGTTAATTTGAGTATATAAAAGTTGGTCAGACACTTTTTTCCTGTGTATCCAGGCTAATATATAGGTATATCTGAAATAAAACATCTTTAAATATACAGCTCGCTTTAGGCTTCCGTAAACTATTTGTGAGTTATTGATTAGGTTGTGTATAATCTACAAGTATAAAGATTATAATAAAGAACAGAATAAAACATCGACGAATCCCGATAAATTAAAAGAAATAAATCTGCACATATAATTTATAAAACAGTAAGAATAAATAACTATTTCATTTATATAATGTTAAAATATGCGAATTGTATATTGCTGATTTTTTAATCGGTTTTCCTTCCTGCAAGCGAAAGACGTCGGCCAATTCACAAAATTGCCGAAGCCACCGCGCGTAACCTGCTGCTTTTAATGCCACATAAATAGACTTATAATAAGGTGATTGATCGCCAAGTTCAACTATCACGTGTTATAAGAAGAACCAATAAATCGTCAAGGTCGTTTCGCTCATTAAAGTATTTATGATTGCAATTGTTATGGGATATCGGTCACAATTATCACCTATTTAACTTCGAGCCGGACGATTTGTCTTCGACATAGCGCAACGCTTTACAGCTTGGTCCAGTCACACCGATAGAAGAAAAGGGAAGACGGGGGAGAACATAAGAGCTCATAAATGCGAATTTAAGAGACGCAATAAAAACACATTGAAATCGAGAGTGAACGAGCGGAAGCACGTGCTTCAACTACCGCGGGATTTTGTTCGTCACATCGCCGCTCATTTGCGGATGCGCTCGACGAAAAGTGTACTTCTCTTTCCTTCTGCTCTTCTTCGTGTTTTTCTCCTTTTTTTAAATTATTTATAATCCTAATTAAAGCAGTTTTTTAATCAACAGCTGATCTTGGCATAAAATAAATCGTTACAGTTAATTTTTATAGATCAGATGCGTATTCTGTTTTATTTTACATGATTGATTAAATAATCGAAGAAAGAAAATTGTTCGCTCTGTCCATTATTTTGCGTACGCTCATACTGTACAAATTTCTACCGTACTGTATGTTCTTTGTGTTACATGTTTTGCAGTGTAACCGTATTATTTCCGGAATTAACGCGCCGGGTCGTAAATTTTCGATAAAAGTGATTCATTACCTTTTGAACCTTGCTTTACACAATCCATTCTGAGATAGCGCATTCGGTTTACTTTATACCCCGGAAGCTAAAACCCTGTCATTATAGGCACAATACCTTTCGATCAGTATTCGTCGCTTCCCTTTTATTAAGAGTACGCAAAAAATAATTAAAAAAATTACATTCTTAAAGATCTGCCTATTTCGAGGCACTGTTTCTCCTTGAATTCGTCACGACACAATTTTTTTCTCCCGCCTGTAAATGCCAAAATAATTCAAGGTATAAAAAGGTTTCGACGAAAGGTCAAAACTCCCATAAACCGTTTATTGGTGCCTGCAAAAACAGTCTTGAATAGACAGACTCCTGTGACATACCTGAACCGTTTGTGGTATTGCCAAAATTAATTTTCCTTAATTTATCGTGATTCGTCGCTGTTTTCTTCTATTCTTTATTATTTTTATACTTGTGGACTATGCACGATCTAATCAATAACTCACAAATAATTTACCGAGGCCGAAAGCGATGCTTTCTGTCAGACACATATATTATTCTGGAAGAGAAAAAACAATGATAGTACTATTAATGTCAATTAATCTTCATAAACTTTAGAAGCAAAAACTTTTGTAATTTTCTTTTAATTTTGTAATTACTTTCGTTTAAAATAAATTGCTTGTATCATGAACTCTGTACATTCCAATTTTTGGTGACGAGAAACTTAACTGCAAATCCAAATCTGCAATTTTTATAAACATAAGCGTGTAAAATCGTGTAGTGACTTTTTACATATATTTATATGTATGTGTGTTATTTTACACACGCAATTTTTTACACGCTTGTGTGTAAAAAAAATTTATCTGTGAAAAATCATAAACTGCACACTTTTTACGCATTTATATGTGTAAAAATTTGCTACATTATTTAACACGCTTATGTGTGCAAAAATTACACACTTAGATTTGCAGCGATACACGAGACATTGCCTGCGACGCTTGACGTGGAGCTAATAAAGAATGCAGAAATATATCTTGGGAAAATTTCGGAACGTAGGTTTGCATCGAAAATTGCAGTCTACCGAGAAAGTGCAAGTTCCAAGTAAACTGACTGGCAACGCTGCCTTCCTTGCGGAGACGCTGTATCGACCGCGGTTCCCAGAGGCCAAACCGTCTCAACCTCCAAGTTTCTTGTTCCTACTGCAGTCCAAACAGCCTTCAGGATTCCACGACCCCTTCACCCTATCGCAGTTCGTGCGAATAATACGATAAGCGAAACGTTGTGAGATATAAAATCGAAGAAAATTTCGGGTGGTTACAGTGCTGAATAAATTAAAAAAGAAGAACACATGTACCAGATGTGAATATTATTATACAAACGATTATTGAAATGTTGTTAAACGTTCATAAATTTTATGCAAAATTTTATCGAACTGGAACTCTAGCAAACCAAAATAAAATATTACTACGAGAAAAGTCTATACCCCCATGAAAAAGAATATATCCCAAAATATATTATATAATATATCAATACTTATACGTTAATATATGTAAATGTATATATAAAATTTAAGAATGCATGTAACTAATTAAATCATTTTTTGCTAGGATAGAAGAAATGTAAGAAAATACTATACATATATTTACATAAAATATGCAAAGTATATTTTTAATAGATAACCTAATATATAAAATAGACATATTAGAATATATATAAAATATATGCCTGCATATATGAAATTAAATCATTTCTTTAAAATATATGATAAATATGAGTGAAGAAGGTATTGTATATTTTTACTGTACTCAAATATAATACAAATATTTTTTTTAGGCAATTCTAAATATATGCAATTCATCATTAGTTCGACTAGGTGACTAAATTAGAGCGAATCGATAATTGGGACAAATCGGTATGGCAAGCGATAATTAACAACGATATGTTTTACGCGGGAAATGAAATATTATGCCACGACATAATTTGTCGGCAACGAGTCGCTCCGTCCGACGAGCATTTTAGACGAAATATTAAATCGGATTTAAACAAAGCCCTAAAAGAGTATTCGGCCATGATTTAAAGGGCTTTGCATGCAGCCGACTGGAATGAAAAGGATGCTCGGATCTCGGTGGAGTGCATTCAGTTATGGAGGCTGGGGTAAAGAGGAAAAAAAAGAAGAGGGTGGAGGGCGGGACGAAGCGGGGGGAGGCAGGAGAAAGACGGAGGGCAAGATGCAGGCGAAAGAAGTGAGGTATCTAATGGATGTGAATATATCGCCGTAATAAATTTCGCAAAAAGCCGACGGAGGGGGAGGAAGATACGTAAAGGTTCTCGCTCGCTTGGTCCAGTCTTGGTTGCAGAGCTCATTTCTTGCAGGACGAAGGAGGAAGGAGAGGAAAGCGAGAGGAAAGCCAAAGGAAAGCCCTCATCTGACTATATCGGGGCATCACGTTTCCGGTACGTGTCCAGGCGGCCATCTTTTCTCTCTCGTCCAATCGAGGACTGCCGAGCGATGGTGGGGGCGAAAACTACCCTTAGGGCGCAGCAGCTCCACCCCGTCGAGTTCTACTCGAACGGATCAATATCGCAGCCATCCCTAACAACGGCCCGTCTATACCGTAGCGCGAAGCCGGGGAAAGCTAGAAACTACAATGTCGAGAAAACGGTCTTGGAATTCACGAACAAGACTATCCCTAATCGTTTCTTTAAACGCTGTTAGAATTCCCGCTTTTAATGTCTAAGAATTATAAATTGTGCAAACGTGATATATCATTTTTAAAAGAAACCACGTTTAAGTACTTGTAATTAAGATTTTAATTCCTTTCTCCATGCAGAAATTATTTATAGCTGTAGCTATACATAAATGTAATATTACACATGATAAAATCCTAATTTAGGACTATAAAAAAACTGTTGCGGTAAATTTTTTCAATTAATTAAAGTAAAGAAAGGCTGAACACAAGAATGCATTACGTGCACAATTTGAAAAATGGACATAACGGCAATACCGATCGCAAAGCGGCTCGCGGGATTCCATGGAACTAGTTAGAAATAATGCGCGCCCCTTTTTTTGTAATGAGATGAAATTCAGACGCCGACTTACACCCACACGACCTTCCCTGCCAGCCGGCGGAAACATGGCCGCCGCTCTCGGCCTCCAAACGTCAAGCTCGAAAGGTCGATATAACGAGAAGACACGGGGTGGTGGAAGCACGAGAAGCACGGAATCCCATCGGGGTAAGAAACTCTAGCGGGACAAGGTATACGTATGGACAGGTAGAACGCTTTAATTTTAAATGCTCGCTGTAATGAAAACTTTCCTCATCAAGAGCCGTCTTAATGCGCCGCAGCCATCTTGCCGTCGAATAAGTGTTCGAAGTTCAACTCCTACATTATGTCAACGTACCCAGTGTCCCCGGTGAGGGCACAATACGTCTTGGGGAGTAATCGCGTTATCGAAAATTATATTATCGACGATGGGACGACCGTGAGGGCGATCGTGAAACCAACCAGGCGGCCATGGTAGAAATGTACTCGCGGTTTGTAGAAAATTGAAACAAAATATATTCTTCCCGAATAAAAATTGCCAATGCCAAATGTATGCACCTCTTACAATAAATCTCGCAAGTTCTCTCTTTGAGAGAAAAAAAGAGGTTCTACCAATGTGTTTCTATCAATGTGTCCGTGTGTTAAGAGAAAAAATATAGGGGCGATAACTTTCATTAAAACGTAAATATATCTGTAGAATCTAATACTATAACGCGATCTCTCGCGTACAAGACAAGCTGATAATTTGTTCATGAGTTGCTCCGTTCTGGAAACAGGACTTGCCGTTTTACATCGGCATGTAAGTGACGCAGTTACGCTTGGTGCGACGTGCATAAACATGAGCTGAATGTGGGGAAGTCTCTAAATTGCCACGTAGACCTGAAACTACCGTTGGAAAATTTACGAAACGCCATATATGAGGGCGCTTGATTATCTCAAGTTTAACCAGCTACTTGATCTACCGTTAATAAGAAATGTTTGTCGTTTCGCAATACTGTCGAATAAAGGACATACAATTCTCTTCGCGCTATACTTTCCACAAAATTCTTTTCGCTTCTTGCTGCAAAGAATTCTATCGTGTTATCTTAAATGTACAATCATTCTTCGTATGTTTTTGAGTGATCAAAATTTGATGATGAGGTCGAGACACATGTAACAGCATAGTTACAAGTAAACTCCTCGAAGATCTACAATTATCAGAGAAGTAAATTTGAATGAAAACACACGCCGGTTTTAGCGTCGACCTAAAGTAATTGTAAAGGTTTATTTCGAACGTACTTCTTCTCGTAGTAATTACATTTAACAGATCTTTTTACGCGGATCTAAGAGAGCAGAGACCGCGTTAGCGCGACAACTGCAGCGGATTCAACTTTTAAAAAATTCGCCGCGGAGAAAAATCCCCGAGGGAAGGTAACAAGAATGTAAATTGCGAGCGGAAGGACAGCCGCGATAAAACCGATACACCGATTGGCCGGCCGGAGGAGTGGCGCGCGAAGGGAAAGGAAGGGTGAAGAGAAAGCCGAAGAAACAGGGAAAGGTTACTAACTACGACGAGCGGCCGCACATAGGAGCCGCTCTTTGATTATCCCGCTGCTCGGTATAATAATAAGTTCATGAAGATGTTGATGCGCATGTGCGCACGCTACCGCTCTCCTCGCTTGTCTGCGAGGAGATCTTCGAACTCACCGACACGCGCGTCGGAATATAATATACTTCATTTACATACTTATAGGCCCGCATAGTCACGGGTCGACGGAAAACCTCTCCCATCGCCTCTCCTCTGCCGCACTCATTGGCTCGCCTCCACCGTCCTCTTCTCCTCCGCCCTCAAATCGTCCTTTTTGTCTTCGGGCTCCCTATCGCTCTTTGTTGGAGGGCCATCTTCTTTTCTCGATCTCTCCCGCGCGCCTCTTCCCAATCTCCCTTACGTCCCCACCTTAATTCTCGTCTTTCAGTTTTCTCTTTTCCCACATCTTTTTTACAGCTATCTTTCGATCTTCGCGCGACTTCTGCCCCTCATCTTCGCTCTCGTCCTGGAGCGTTCTTTACACGCGACGGCGGGTGTCTTCTTTCCGAGCGACGTGTAAGCGATCACTACTGCATGGGTAGATAGGATTCGAAGGTTAGTCCGAACTGAAGACGTCTTATTTGAAACAATGTTGTCTCCCGCGTCCCGCTCGTAAATCCTCATTTCGAATCTTGACTCTCATATAAAATCCCGCCCCACCCTTTCAGCGAAACGTGTCACCCTCTTTCGCGATTTTTTTTCTCTTTTACGGGCTCCGTCTCCGAGCAGGTATACCCGTTTCTTTGTTCACCTCGACCGTGTCTGATATAATCTAGCCGGCAGAGACTTCTGTCTCTTTCTCTCTCTTTCTTCTCATTAGAATTATAACACCAATTGCACTATACATCCATAATTCTCAATTTACTCTTCCTTATCGATTCTATCCCATCGTATACTCAAGAAAGGCCTTAAATGTGAGATCAGTATCGTCCTCTCAACCTAGCTTAGGTCTTCGAGGCTTTTCTTCCATAGCCGGAGCCGCGAGGCGACGCTCGATAAGATCCTCCGATCCGAATCGCCCGAGTGAACCAATCACCGATTCAGGGCCTGGCGGTATTGTCGAACGTTGTGTAATGTGGCCGGATCCTTAATCGATCGCGCGCGGTGCCACCTCGCGACACCGAGCACCTAGGATCTCTCCTCTCCTCTCGTCAGCGGCCGACAGGTGAAACACAATGGCGACGGCAGCGGGCGCGACAAAAACACACCGGGCGTTTAGGTTACATCACGAGCTTCCCCGGGCGATAAATCAGAGAGCCCGAAGCTGCGCGACACGCGAGTCGTAATATTTAAGTTAATGGCTCGGTATAATAAAGTTAATGGCTTCATGATAGCCATTCGAGGGACAAGCAGAACCGACTGCCGTGCGTTCGCCAGAGTCGACGAGAGGCCCGCGCCTCGTCCGCCGTAATGAATACACTTTAAGCGGCTCCTCTCCCGCGATGTGCAAGTGCCATGCGACCAGCAACGACGTCCGACGGCTCGTGTACGCGCACATAGGTACTCGGTGCCGCAGCCGAGTTTTGCATGTTGGTTCGCGTGTCCTGGACCACTTTCAGCGCCACTTCTCGCCATTCTTGCGCGCACAAGAGAGAGAGAGAGAGAGAGAGAGAGAGAGAGAGAGAGAGGGGGGGCGAGAGCCGCGCTGAAGAGACTTGCCTTTATCACCTTATAAAACGAGCGACTCTCTCGCGCACGGGCGTAAATAATGGTCCACGGTCTTTCTCGAGGAGGAGACACACAACACGCTGAACGTGATACGCGTGTGCCGCGGAACGAAATTACACTCCGATCGCGGCCGACGCGTCGGTTGACGATAAGATCCTTTTAGCGTCCCGGGGGAATCAGAGCCCGATCCAAATTTTTGGAAACGTGAACTCGTCGCCTCACCCGATCTCTCTTGAATAGGTGAATCGTCGAGCATTAACAATAGCGTGTTAAGAAACAATGCGACGTTCAAATGCAATATTCATGAATTGGCCTCAAAATTTAAATAACATATTTGTCTTCTTTATTACGTTCCGGTGAACATGAAGAAAATGCATTGCAAAATCTGACGTGATGCACGTGCAATACTTTTTAAAATTATTTTATGCGTTGTTGTTACATTAAGCACACAGAGAATTGTACAAATAAAATTCATAAAGCTCTAATGTGAAATCACAGATACGAAGTAACAAAGGATATAAGAGCCACGACGGATGTTAGTGTCTAAATAATTTTAATTTTTAAATTCATTGCGAAAAATTTACCCCAGCCAGGGTGAGGTCCAGGTCCATACCCTGGCTGAGTTAGTGTCTAAATTAATTTAAAAACTAAAATAATTTAGACGCTAACATCCGTCTTGGCTCTTATATCCTTTATTACACCGTACAGAGAATTGTCACTACGGAGACTGGAGATTTCAATGATTGGAACAGAATATTTCATTATTTAGAAAAATCATTTGAAAAGTTGCACATTAATGTAAAGCATTCTTTCGGATTTCGTATCATTTTCATGTAGAACAAATATTTATTTATAAATACGTGTTATAATATGTTTTCCAGGTACGTCTTAAGCACGTATGCCTTGAAGACTGTTATTAAATCCCCCGTAATATAGTAATGCAATTCGATGCGTCATATATTTCTGTTCCTCAGATTAATTTAATGATTTTAGTACCGAGGGGAGGAAAGATACGACTGGAGGAAAGACGCGGCTATAAATAAGTTTCATCCGCTTATCGGGATAATTTCGAGATTGCCTCAAAAATATTATGACGCTTTTGCACATCGTAATATTTGATGTAAAGATGTTCGTATCAACTTTCGCGTCTCTAAATGCAAAAATCTTTATAAACATTATCGCCAGAAAATTTTCACGCTTTGTGACTAAACTTTGTATTAAAATGTTAAAAGAATTACAAAGTGGAGAAAATAGTATGCAATTTTTAATTTAAACTCAGATTCTTCTTACTATTGCATCTATTTTCTCAAACGCTTATATTTAAAAAATTCAAAACATAGGTACTTTTAGTTTAAAACAAATTATTCCAAGTTTCAGCAAAACATTGCTTGGCTGTATACGTTTGCTGTGGAATACCTTGGAATACAAAGCATAAAACGCGTCAGCTAGAAAGCGTGTGCATTTGCGAGGAATTTTCTAGCGTCCATGTTTCTCAGTTTCTTTTCATTTTTTTGCTACCTATTTGCCTAATTGCGGTCAGAAATAATGACTTCTCTTTTTTATCTGCGCGCGCGCGTTTATCTCTTTATTACTATAATTTCCTCTAAAGAATAATCGTCTTATCCTGTATTGCGCCGCAAGTCCTCCTTGCGACCAACAAAGTTGCACTTTCTACTAACAATAAGACGTACGTATATCTCTTTACCTATCTACGCTTTCAGAATTATTTTCAGACCTGAATAATGTTGTTGAAAAAAGACATTATCTACATGCACATATATGTATAAATACATATAAGATAAACTATTTTTGCGCATTTAATAAATTTCATAGCAAACTATTTGTTGTATCGTCTTTGTATCTTTTGTGTCCAAACGTACATTATAAAAAAACTGTTAAATAAAATTATAATTGAAAAATTATACATATAATATTATTCGAGCTACACTTTATAAGATTTTATTAGAAATGTTACGATAATCTGTACCCAAAATTGTCATACTTTTGATTGTGCTATATCAATCTTTTATATAATGAAATATAAAACGCTAAAAAAATATACAATATTACTTACGTACATAAGTAATTAGAAGGCGAATAATTGAGGAGAGTAACATTGAATCGTTTATATAGCGTTCCAATTAGCAATCATTAATTAATATGTATTTCAGTACGATTTGTTAGATAGCACGCATATTTCCGTGTCGTTAAAGAATGTAATTCTTGCTTCACATGGATGGGCAGGTGGATTTAACTCTATTTTTTCTATTTAACTACGATCGCCTTCCGTGACTTTGTTCGACAGGGGTTATAAATTACTTCTTATTGTATAGAAAGTTGTGGATTTACCTTTGATAAGCCGCAAGTGGGGTGGTGAACCAATGGCGATAATTCTTCTTCGCCACATGAGGAATCCTGTAATAAAAACTGAGTATTAAAATGTACTCGAACGTCTACTCGGATCGTTTACCGATAAATTTTGCATATACGTTGATAAATATATTTAATAAATATAATACAAATTATGCTTAAGTCAAAAGCAATAAAAAATATACGTCTTCTATTAAAATATGAAATATTTTCACAAAGCAACAATTATTTATTGAAATTATGTTATGTACACAATTATTATAAAAACATATCAAATTTGTTAGAAGTATTATATGATATTTGTACTTTAGACTTATTTTTATTTAATTCCACTAATAAATGAAAAACTACCCTACATTTATGTATACAAACTGTGTTCAATTTCTTATATTTATTGCAATAATTTTATAAATTTTCTTAATTGTTAACAATTAAAAAGTATGTATATTACTTTTGAATCTCATCAAATTTCCACAATACAGGATCAGTTAATAAAAAAAATTTGTAAAAAGATTTGTACTTCGCAATGTCTATCCTTAAAATTAATAATAAATGTAATTATAGCTTGTGTTACTTTACAATGTATTATTTTTAGACATTAATGAAAAATGTATTTAATGAATAATCCAACAAGTTAGCATATTACTGATTAAAACACCGAATTAATTAAGTACAAATCTACACGGACATTTAAATTTAAATAATTGACCTAAAAAGATAAATCAATTACCTGAACATCGAATATTGTCGACAAACTAAAGAAGTGGCGGAAAAGCCGTCGGTACCCGACAGCGTCGGCAAACATAGCGAACCGCACAAAGACGCTTTCTACCGTTTGTTCACAAATGTATTTATAATATTTGATCGAAATACCGTGCAAGGAGCCGTCAGCACACCGTGCTGTCTAATCGGAAACTGAGGACTATTTCTCATAGGGCTGGTGAGATGTGTAGACGAAAAGAGTCAACGCAATGTCACTGCGACGAGTCCTTGAATCTCTATTCGCCTCGCTACACGTGGGTCGTTAGAAAAAAATTGGAGTATTGGCGGAAGAACCCTCCTAGTAGAGGAGAAAAAAAATTCTATATGATTTACAGCGATTTCTCGGTTGCCTTTTCGGCCTTCAGCACAGGGGCTTTGATGCGGAGAACTTCCCCCTTCCCCCCTCGTTTTTTTAAATGTTCTTAGCGAACGCGCTTAACTGCAGATGGCTACGGTTTTAGAAATGTTGAACGATAATAAAAGAATTTAAAGTAATAGTGAGTTTGAAATATATTTATATAATTTTTTTATCAATCGATTAGATTGTATTTGCGTCAATGCAGCTACGGCCAACGATAAAGCTTCCATTATACTTTATGTGCATACAATAAATTAATATTAATTTGAATTTTATAAATAAATAAATTTAAGTTTACTTCTTATTCGCCTCGGGTAAGCAAAGCGCCGTCGGACAAGATGCCGTCGGCAATACGAAGCTCACTTTTTATCTTATTTTATTATATCACATATTATAATTACAATACGTAGAAAGTATAACGTACGCTCGTGTTATACTTATTGTAAGATGATGTTTGTTCTGATAATGTCAATATTTTTGGGACTTCGATATACACTCTTGAATATTACAAAAATGTATTTTTTGGCAAAATATTGCAACTCGCAAACAGCACTTGATTGTGATGTGGCAAAATCGAACGTTATTAATAACAGATAAATAACGAAAGTAAAGATATTTTAAGCCGAGCCTCGCGCCGCCATTTCGACGTTATCCGACGGACGGTGATCGGCACGCGCTGCTCACCAACGTATAACTTAACATTTATTTGCGTTTCTAATTGGGATATATCATAATGTACTTGCAGTAAAATACTTTTACGAGAATTTATTACGGAAAGACGTAAGCAATGTTACGTGTCGCTTATGAATATTCACGACGTTCCGACGGCAGTATGACACAAGCAGACGTACGCTTATATTTATCAGTTGGAATCCTGATAGCTGTCAGTAATTCACCAATATGTGATTAGATATTTGTCTCAAAATTCACGCAAACTTGCAAGGTCAATGCAAATTCTTTTCGCGCAATGCGTTTTCGTCAGTGCGTAAATAAAATTTGCAAACTATTTAGAATTGGAAGTTTTGAGTATCGGTAGAATAAATCAAACAATGCCAATGATAGAGAAAAGTTCCCTATGGAGTAGGCTCCTAATATGATATAGCGCGTTTCCTCTGTATTAAAAGGCATCATCTGTTGATTCCACCATGAATTTCTTGCCCTTGGAGTGAAGTCTGTTTAGTGGAAAATTCATCGTTAGATCGTGTAATCGTTACGAAAAAAGATTTGTGATTGAATTCTATGTATTAATATGAGAGAGGCATTTTATAATAAGTGTCAATGAATATAACAAGTGTAATATGCTTCATTAATAGAATAAAGTTAAGAGAAGGCATTAATAAAATAGCAAGTAAAATAAAGTGCAAGCAGAAGAGGGAGATAATGAAACATCGTTTATCTTTAAGAAGACACGTCTATTTCCCGGACCTGGTGTCACGTCCATGATTTTCATAACAAAGCAACCGTGCAGTGCTAAGGTTTGCTTCCCCACGCAATATGTCTAGTTGGTCAAGTAAGTTTAGCCATTCCGTCCAATATTTCCCCTTGTTGTCCACTCATCGCGAGAGGCAATCATCTTTTCGTCTGTGACGTCATAAATCGAAAGGCCGTAATATCATCACGACGGTAGACGGCGCCTGAGACGTACGTTTTATGTCAATCTTTCATTTTAGTCCACTTGTTGGCGCCAGAGCCGTGCGATTGCAAGATTAGTTTGTGCAATAATAGTAAATAAAAGAAATGGGTAAACCGAATGAAAATCTATAATCTGTAAAAAGTGTAATGAAGTAAGCGATTGATGTCAGTTCCTGTCAACACAAATTTAATCTCGGTTTAACTTTATATCTTTTTCTAGTTTTAAAAATTAGAAAAAGATAAAAAGTGACTTAAACCGAGATTAAAGTTAATCTTGATAGAAACGAGAGATGTAAAAAGAAAGTTGAAATATAATCAACGGATTTTCTTTTAACCCTTTGAAACATATATGTAGAAAATTGCTAGACGACGCTTGACTGGCAAATTCTAATTAAAGAAATTTATTACGGAAAATATTACCTCAGCCAGGGTTTGAACCTGGACCTCTCTACACTCTAGACACTCTAGAACATATATGTTACACCGCTTCAAACGGTTAAGTTAACATTTGTTTCACTCTCGTGAGCTTATTCGCTGTTGCATTATTCAAACTGCATTACATCAAGATTGTTAAAATATCGTTTAAAGAAAAATTTCTATAGAAAAAGAAACATCAGATATAAAACAATTGTATATCTTCGTTAATACATTTTTTCGCACTAATGTTAACAAACAAACGTTAACTTTGTCACACGTTGCGCGAAACTTATAAGGTGAACATGCCGTCAGCTTATCGTATCCTCACCTACCACAAGCCTAGGCATCGGTAATCGACTACCAATCCGTTGATTCGGCACTAAGAATGCCGGTAGACGCGAGACGAGAGAGGAAAAGAACGGCGGCTGGATAGGAGGGAACGAAAAAGGGTGGACCTAGAGTCTCGCGGAGGGCAGGCCAAAGGTAGGACCGCTTGCTCGTTTACCGCCTGCTAGGACGAAAGGACGAAGGTAAATGTAATCGCTAGCATGCGAAGCACGCCTCGGGCCTTCGCGGCGCGTACATTCTCGGTTCGTAATATACGACTTCCGTACGTTGATGGAATATTCGAAAAATCCGAGAACCTCGCCGAGACATAGGAGAGGCACGGGAACGCCTGACGAGGATATCGTATGCAGCCCGAATGTCTCGGCGAGCGTTTCCGCGAAATCGAGTTTCGTTCGCGCGCGGGTTTCTCTCGTACGAACATGGTTACGTATTTCCCTTCAACGATATTTCTCCTAAGGACGTTCATCGGTAAATCGATTTTCTATGCATTTGCTTCAAATTTGAACCGCTATGCTATTAATAGTTACTAAGGTAGGTAGAAAGGGCCAATGTGAGCCAACCGCAGGTGTCCGTGCGGAATTATCCAATGTGGAACTTTTAAATCAATTTCTTAAAATGTCCAAACGTTCCGACCCATTTTCAGGTCATCCGCAGTGAAGCTGAATAGACAAATAACACACAACGCTTAAAGGACTGCTGTCATCGAGAGTTATCCTCTGACAAGTTCAAAAAATTCTTTAAATGGTGACTGCCAAAGAAAGAGTGAGAAATTACGTTTTGACATTTCAGAATCGAAAGAGGACAGCCACGACGAGTAGTAAATAACCGAATGATTATTAATAGCGTTGTCTCGAAATAAAACCTGAATGTGATCTGGCGCCGAGATAGAGATATGAAGATATCGACGGGTTCACATTGTTTTCACCGAAATTGCATTTCACCTTCGACGAAGAGCAATTAGCTATTATCGGGCAAAGTGTGTAGACGTTGACGAAACATACGGGCGGACCCGAATCTGATAGGGAGACCGGGTAAAAGGAGAAAACAGGCACATATTTTTAAAGGATAACATATTTCAGCGCTAGATGCGTTCGTTTTGTGCGGCGTCGCGCTGGTGATTCCGCTGGCATAAGCGCGCGCACCGCGACGGAAATATTCTTCCGAATATACGACGCTGCCAGCTCGTACTCATGTCACCCCGGACGGCCCGTGTGTTGGTGTACAAGTGCTGCACCGGATGGAATGCAACGCATTTCTCGGCCTGCCCGACCAGCGCGCAGCGAGATATGTCCACCGTTAAGTAGGATGCAGATAATCTGAGTGTTTATCGCCCGCGTCCCCGAAGAAAAGGACGAGCTTCCAGCTAGCGCAAACCCGGCGTCATTCCGGGTGGCAGTGACCATCTTTCAAAAATGGCCCTAGCCCGCGCGCTCGCGTTTGTACGCCGTGCCGCGTCTTAGGATGCGCGCGGATGCAGCTGCGGCCATAATCCGAGGCGCTTCGTTATCCTTGCTCGGGAGCTCGGTAAGATGTAAGAGAGGACCCCTTCGCTCCCCGGCAGAGCCGGAAACGTCATGGATTATAAACTTCTTCAGTCACCGCGGAACCGCCCCGGACGCCCCTACGAAGTTCTCCCGCGCGACTTCGATCGCGTTTCCCCTTTGTCGTGGGGGTCCACGTGAATACGATTATACGATGTTTGGAGAAACGTCACCCTCCGGACGTCGGCCCGGGCGACCGTGTCTCTGGTTGCATCTCGTATTTTACAAGTGTTAAACACGCCCCCGCTCCCTCGCGCTCGTTCCTACAAAATGTCCGCTCGAGCTTGAAGAATTTTGTCGGGCAATCCCTCCTTACGAAACAATTTATGCTTCCGCGATCCGAAGCTACGCACTTAAATTTATGCCCGCTATCAAAATAAAGGCTGCCGCGTAACAGGATTTGTGCTCCTACGTATAAACGTTCGCGCAGTAGATATTTTTATGAAATTTTCATTTATGAATTTAGGCAGGCACACTTGAACGTAAGGGCGCAAATTCTGTCGACGCCCCGCGACTTGTTTGCGCGAAACATTCAGGCATCTGCAATCTTTAATTCGCCTCTCGTGTCCCGGTCGCATCTTGCCTAACAAATTCCAAGACCTACGTTAAAATGCCTAGCTCTGATAAAATAATAGAAAGCGGGCAGAAGAATGAAAATGACGAGTACGAGTACTCGGCGGAACTGCACAAGGGCGACTCGGAAGAAGGTAGAGTAAAGACGAGGAGTGGGGCAGGGGAAAAAGAGGGAAAACTCAGCTCGTTTCCAACTGTAGGCTGGGGAAGAGAAATACGCGCTCGTAAAAGACGAAGCGTAGTCCCCAAAGAAAATACGAATTAAAGCAGCTAGCCGGTGATCGAGGAAACTTTTATATAATCGCCCGGCGAACTGAGAAGCAGACGCGAACGCGACGGCGTATATTTACGTTTACGAGTAAATCGGGAATAAATAGTGCATATTTTTAGTAATGATAATCGTTTTGTGCAAACTTTTGGCATCACTGCGAAAAGAATATTCGTTCGTTATAATTCTATCTATTGTACTTATATTAATTAATAACAGTAATACAGAGAAATAGTGTCAAAATTTTGCAAGCCTACAAGGGTAAAACAAAACAAGTAAAGACTGAGGTAATATTTTTTGCGATAAATTTAAAACGAGAAATATTGAGGCCCAGTTTCACAGCGGCTAGTTAGCTTAACTAGTTGTTAAGTAGTGATGCCGACCATTGAAACAAAATTCGGTAAGCTATTTACACGGTTAGATTTTGACAAGTTGCATCTTCGCAAATAAGCTTAAAAAATATATATCCATACATGTAACCTTGTAAATAGCTTACCGTATTTTGTATCAGTGGTTGGCATCACTAGTTAACAACTAGTTAAGCTACCAAGCCACTGTGAAACTGAGCCTTAGACACTAACATTCTGTCACGGCTCTCTAGTCCCCATTCCTTCGAAATTGTGTTTAAAACAAGTAAATATCTACGTATATCACATTAGTTTATCGTACGGTTCAATACGCAGTTCGGTGCGCTGTTTCATGAAGTCAAGTCTGCACGCGCGAATTTTGAGGGAGGCCGGCAACAATGTGAAACAAAAAACCGGTCATGGCAGATTACCGAGTGCTTCCCCTATGTTAAAACAGTAAAAGGCCCGAACCTCGCCGCTTACGCATATTCATCCCAGCGGCGGGTATTAACCATAGATAACCGGAGCCCATCCTGCGTCAACCCTCGCGATGAGATACACAATAGCGGCGCGCGGTTTCAACCCTTTCTCTCCACCCCCTCCCCCCCCCCCTCCCGCCGGCGGATTCACCACTCCGTACAATAACGTTGAAACTCGGAGGAACGCCCGTAAAGTCTGACTCCCTCCCTCCCCCCCCCGTATTTAATTTACTGAATAATTGGAATCAAGCTGCCTCATTTGTGTGCCCGACGACCCTCTCCCCCGCTTTGTCTCCCGAAACGATGGCGAAACCCGCCCTGCAATTTCCAGCCCCCATGTCGGGCGTTGGATCCTGCGGGAGCTTGATGAGGAGATTTGTGCGCGCTCATAAAACCCACCTCGATCCATCCTGGCCCTCCTCACGTCATCCTCCGCCTCTCATTCTCTCGTCCTCTCTCTCTCTCTCTCTCTTGGTTCTCTCTCCCTGTTCTCCTACACTTCTGTTCGGTTCCCGATCCCAGTGCGGAGGTGAATAAAGATGACCAGATAATGGAACGCCCGCATGGAGGGTACAGGGATTACCAGCGTTAAAAGGGTTGGCTAGTTTGGCCAAACAAGCGTCAGGAAAGGATTAGGAATTGATGCTGCTTTTGATCAGATAGTCTTGGCACTGCGTGCACTCCTATCTCTATATGAGCTAAAATGAACAGGACAATTTTTCTGTTCTATATAATGGATAGAAGAATAACATTAAGACGTGTATTTTTCGTATGTGGAGATTTCCCCGTCAATCTTGAGGAACAATTATATAGGATTAATAAAGACACCAACGCTCTTGTTTCTTCAATGAAGAGTCGCTCTTCAAAGAATTTAAAGGAGAAGGAGGCAAAGCGCGTACATATTAGACTTCATCAAAAATATTCACATCCAAATTTACATCTTAAGTATTGAAACGTACAACTACAGTTTCTCGCGAGGATATTAGTGACTTCGATACGTTAGCTGGAGGGAGAGTACGAGAATACCTCAGGCGCGCGGGAGAGTCTCTATTCCTGCCTGCGCGTGCGCGCTTCCGGTGCCCAGAAATCGATGACAGCAGCTAGGCTGCCTGGCTCCGGTCACGGTATAGTTAAGCGACAAAAGGATAAAAAAAACAGAGAGAAATCGTAACGCTTACAGTAAGACGCATATTTTAACGCACTTACGAAATATCAAGAGGATTCACGAGTTGCAGAGACGCGCGATTTTACATTTCGTATGAAAATCAATTTTATCAGCTAACAAAGTAATAAAATAAAAACAGAAATCAACAATCACGTGTAACGAAAAACGTCTTAGTGGTGCGTATTGTTAATTAGTTGCAAATTAATTTCTTTCTATAAACTCTATATCGACGAAACAGATACTTATAATCCGTTCAAAAAATTACAAAATATGCAGACAATTCTTTCTTCAACGCGGAACGCCGCTCCGTTAAGGCCTGTGTCTACGATGCTAGAACTTTGTCCAAGTTCTAGTTCCGAAAAGCGTGAAACCAATCAACTTGCAGCTTTTATGAAATAGCTGCAAGCTGATTGGCTACATATTTCTCGAGACTAGAACTTGAACCAGGTTCTAGCATCGTGGACACGGGTCTTTATAGTCTTCAATGGCGACAACCGTGTGCTTTTATCAACCGCAATTTCCACGAACAATTTCAACCCGACGAGCTTATTGTTAGATTAATTTTACGTTGCACGATTATATTATCCGTGGGATAATGCATGTATCATTTCCCGAGGCATCGTCAAAACATCAATTTCCAGCATCAACATTCATCCCGGCGAGCTGTCGGAGTTACAGGACTGGCAGGAGGATGAGATATGAGGGAAGAACGAGAACACCCTGAGATATCGCCGTACGGAAATGCGCGAATAAGAAAGGCGCTCGCGGTTCCTGGGTGGTCCCCTCTTCCCTCTTTCCCTCTCCCGCCGTCGGCCCTCGGTGGTCGTCGCTTCCCGGCGAATCGCGGCGCGCAAACGCGAAACCAGAGGAGCATAAAACACGTGGGAATCACAAACACCCGTGCACGCGTGAACGTGGATGCGCGATCCAGCGGAAAAATATATACGGGAGACGTAGAGGTGCGCGCTGCTACAAATTAACCATGGACTCGCTGGAATCCTCCGTCTCTACCCTTTCAGCTCTTTCTTTCTTTCTCTCTCTCTCTTCCTTTCTCTCAACCCCGCCGCGTTCCCTCCGACCAATTCCCTTCTGAAGCCGACGCCTCGCATTCCCTCTCTCCGCGCCCCACCGCGACACTTCGCGTTTCTCGTCCCCCGCTGTTCCCTCCTTCGCAGACACGTCGTACGTGGTACCAGAACGTGCCTCGCCTTTCGCCTTCCTCTTCGCCTTCCCCTCGCGTCACTCTTTCAAACGCGATACGATGGGCGTGCGCGTGTATACGTGCACACGTGCACGAACGCGGACGCGCTCGCGTACGCGGGCCACTACCGACCACAGGCGAACGCCTGATAACGTCGGCCACATCGCGCTCGACGAGCTCCGGTAATTATCCTCGCACATGCCGGTTAGTTAGCCGGTACGCTGTACGCGTCTAACAACGCGTACATCGCATGAATTGGAAACGTGGTGCACTCGCTAGTTAGGATCGGCGCACATAGTTGCCGGCTGCCTCCCCGTGCATTGTACAATGCTGAAATTATACAGGATGGAAATGCGCAGGTTGCAAGCAGGTTTCTCAGAAAAAAACCGCAGCTGAAGATGATTTCTTTTGTTTCTACACGTCCCGGCTCTATACGCGCGCAGAAAGTCGTGTAGAATAAATTGTAATTACTATAGTATGACGCTACACACACAGATTTCTTCCCTACTCTGTTATCTGTATTATATGTTGCTTGTATTAATTTTAGAAAAATATCAGAGGACTCCTATTAAAATATCAGTCATAGTATAACATACATCAGTATAACATACATTTTTTATATGCCTGTCAATAAGATAAGGGAAAATTTTAGTACGGTAGATGTATGTGCATAGCTTCTGTGAATAACAATAGTATTATAATTCCATTTCTTATGTATATGTATAATAAACTGCTGATAATAAAATTTTGGTTACAAATAACAAATTTATGTTTTTAGACATCCTAATTGTTAAACTATTTTTAGTGGTGTATGCTCATAGAAAATTATACTTTCCTTGTTTGTGTACATATAAAAAAATTATCGCATTTATTTATTTATTCCTGAAATCCTCACATTGTGTTTGCTATACTATAATTGATTATTTATCGCTGATTTTTACACAAGTATAAACATTTGCATAACTTATATGTATGTACAAATATGTATACACATAGAAATCAACTTTAGATATAGAGAGTTTAGATAAAATTTAGATAAACTTGCGTATAAAGTATAGTTCGTTTAAATGTATAGAGTGTTTTATGGAATAGTAAAAAAAATATTTTACATTAAATTAAAATTGAATACGTATATACACATCTATCGTACTTGTGTATGTCTTATGTATAACATGGCATCTTTTAAAATATTTTAAATGGTGCAGCAACTTTTAAATGGTGGTATATTTCGTAACTAAATAGCCAATATCTCAGTTGATATGAGAAGTTTCGGAGATGTCGGTACAGAAACTGCGAACATTATTTCCTTCTTTACCAGCAGAAATCTTATTACAGTTTTAAATCAATAATATGCGCATTTTTACCTACTGCTGATTTAATACAAATTAAATATTTAAAGCGCAAAAAACTTTTAAAATAAAAATATACGACGTTCATATGAATCTCTTATAAGTAGAAAATATACATTACATATCCCAGTAAACACCGAGCATGAATTACATTGCATTTATGTTACAATTTCTCACTCAACAACGTAAATGTAATATAACACACGTGTTATATTGCATTTACATTGCTGAGTGAGAAATCGTAACATAATTGCAGTGTAACTGATGCTCGGTGTTCACTGGGTACATGTATGGTAAGTCGATAAATTAGTTATCTATAATATCAATATTGTACTGCATCTAAAACAACTTTTATTAGATACATACAAATACAAAAATAAATCACTATTAATTAAAAAAGTAGTTAACTAACTTAAACCACATTGTTCAAAATGCAAGATTCAAAGTTTTAAAATTCTTCTTGAGACAGTATAAGTTTACCAGAAAATTGAAAAGTATAAAGGACTTAGGAAAAACATAGTGAGAAACAAAAATTCATAAACAAAATGAAAATAACATCTGACTTATTGTTACATCTCTAGTAGCACAGTGTACTGACTAAACATTTGTTATACATTAGCCCAATATTTGGTTGTATTGGGCCAATGTTTAGCCAATGCACTGTGCTACTAAGGATGCTTTTAATTTTTTGACAAATAAGTAAGTTTTCTCTATTATAATTTTTTGTTATATCAACTTTAGAAAAATATTATAACAAGATCACTCCAGAGCAATCATATAATATGTATATTTTATATGCTTGTCAATAGGATAAGAAAAAAGTTTTGTACAGTAGATGCACATCTGTGAATAGCAATAATATTAATTCCATCTTTCATGTATAATAGCTATTGGTAAATAACAAACTATTTTACGAAACAATCAATATGAATATTAATTGATAATAATATTGTACACATGACAATAGATTAATTTATATCTTTTTAATTTTTAAAAATTATACTCTCTAGTCGAGGAAGATATTAAAATTTTTCAAGCCGATGCACACATCCATAAAGTCCACCGCGGCCTACACACTTATACTGTCTCGTGCGGCAGTGAAGCAGATATGCGCGCGCACGTATCCATGATGGCCGCCGAAGATGGCCTGGAGGAAGTGAATAGATGTTAGGACGGAGACAGAGAGCGGTGCAGTTGCCATTGGGGCAAGGATTAAGAGTAGGGATGGCAAATGGAAGTTTCGCAAACGTTATTGGTAGGAGGCGCGGCGTTCATAGAATGCAAGGTGGCCATCATGGATTTCAGCATGGCTGCTACAAGATAGCGAGCTGTGCGCGACTTTGTTTCACTACGTGTACTATTGGAAAAAGCAAAGCATAGGACGCATTGACGTAAAAATTTTAGAATAAATGATAGCACTCGTGGATAATTTCAACGATATTTTAATTTAAGATACGTTTAGTTTCTATTTATTTTAATTTGAAAACTTTCTCATTTTTAAAAATATCTTTATTAAAACTAATGATTGCCGAAAATTTAAAAACTAAAGAGAAGTGAACATAGAAAATAGAAAATTCTTATTATCTTGCAATTTTTTACTATTCGTACATCGTTAAAAAATACAAACAATTATTATAATAAATTAACAAATAGGAAATAAATATTTTTATAACAATTAACTTTTGGATATCAAGGCTTTTCGTAAATAAATTAATCTGAATTAAAATTATAATCAATTCATGGTATTACTTTTGTCAAAGACACATTATACATATGATTAAAAATAGGACAATTTTAGCCATGTCATACAATAAACAAAAGTATTTAAATAATTTTAGTTTCCGTTATTTTGAATTATTACCTCAATTCTTATCTTATCTCATTATTTGCACAGTGCTTAATTAGCATTGTGATAGTAAAAAAATGAATAGTGATGTACTGCCACAGTTTAATTAATTGTATTAATCGAAATACTCATTATGAGATTTCAACGTGGCGGACAAGAGGCGAGAGTCATCTTTCACCTGTTCATAAGGTCAATAGGTAATGTGATAACGACCGTTCATAATGGTTGCGGAGGAAGGAATTACCGTGCAAACCGACACTTAAGGTTTATCGTGTCTCTTACCACGAGGTTATGTATACTATTCTCTTAAAAGTGAACGGTAGTGAGTTGTAACAAGATTATTGACTTTAAATTCTCGTGAATGACCCCATAGGAGATTGAAGCTACAAATATATTACCGATACCGGGGAGCTAAATAGGTGTGCGCGCTGTTACTGAATGGCTGAAGCGTGCAAATCATTTTATCACGTGGACACAAAAATACGAGGATGAATGAAATGGCACGGAGGCTCGGGAACGTCAGAGACAACGTGTCGCTCGTCCCGCAGCGACATCGACGAGCGAGCGCGGTTATAATTGATGTTGTGCAAAACACTTTACGGCTGTTTTAATTGCGCGATTTCATACCTCCGTGTGACACATTTATTGCTCGGCTCGCGAGAAAGAATGTTTAACGTAGAAAATATGCATAAGTATAGGCACAAACTTCCTGCCGCGCGCGTCTAAATATAAGTATCGCGTTGCATATGGAAAAACATCGCGTGCGAAAGATTAAAGATAATTCTCATCACGAACCGCGGATTATTTACTACTACGCGGATGGCAATAAAGATTTCATGCATTCCAGTTTTAAAAGCTCACTTGGCCAAATCTATTAACTACACGTCGTAGCGATTGATAATACACATTCTAATATATCTTATGTAGATTCGCGGACACGAATAAAAACAAATTCGAAGATAAGTGAAACTCTCGAGGTGACATCAGCCTGATAAGAGACATGAGCTAATAACGAATATTGGCTAACTCGCGTTTGCTTCAATTTCTTGCAAAATGACGAGCCACGGTCCCACAGATGATATCTGGTGGGTAATTAAATAGAACTATAATTTGAACGATTTATACGAAAAGGGGCAGATGGTCGACAATAAATGTTCGCGTCAATTACTTATAAATCATACGCCTTACGTATGTTTTATTATAAAACTTCTCCCGTATAGAAACATAAAAACCTCGTATCCAATTTATCTTCCCACCGCGACGACCAATTTGAGAGATTGACAGGTTTACTTATCTTTAATTCGCCATCTCGTAAAAATTAAAAGAGCAGAAGAGACTAAACGTAAAATGAATTAAAGTGTAGATTGAAGCTATGCACATGTTAATGTCTTCGTGATTAATTTTTAAGTAACAAAACCAGCTAACACACGCTACCGGAAAGCCAAATATACGCGAAGACGCGCGGAGAGTGCTGATACAAGTGAACAGGTGTTTATGAGCAAAATAATAAGCAGACTTTATGGAGCTTGACAAATGACACTTACATCGGTCGTAATTGTAATAATTTATATATGCTACGATTACGCGGTTGGTGATTCCACGTACAAAGTTATGTACTCCGTATGAATTTTACTAATTATCAGAAACAAAATAATATTTTTATTCTCAACGTCCGCGAACGTGAACAAAGATGAAGTCCGACGTAAAATTAAACAAAGATGCTAATTCATCCGCTCAACGATTACTTTTAAAAATCTTGAAAAATTTAAATCGTATTACTTTCCCGTATACATTGTATCACAATTAAAAGAAATATTAAACCAATAATAATTTTGTGATATGAAAGCAATGTGTTCGGCCGCGGTCATTGTGTTCAAATTAAATAAATTCTTAGCAAATAGACATAAAGAAAACAGGTAAATCACGTTTATGCCCGTGAGATCACATAAAGCTAATAAACTCCGTTTCCAAATTGCACTTTCGGTTTCATAAACTAGTAAATGCTTCACGTTATAACCCTTAAACACGTAACGTGGCGCATGATTGTCCGCCTTCGTGACCCTCCATTTTATCGTTTTTTGAGAATTTGCAAATCGCGAAGTTAAATATAAATAAAAGCGATCGCGTGTATTACGACACAATTCTGAGCTAATATCAAAAAGCGCGATGCAGTAATAAAACATCACCAGTGCAATACTCCGCATGAAAATCGCATAAAACTCACGTTTTACTCTGCGTATCGTACAAGAATGATTCATGTGCAATTTAATGTATTGCGTGAAATGGCGGAGAATCAAAATCCCTCTGAGAAAATTGTCTTGCAAAATTGAATGCGAGGAGCGTAATAATAAAAGCACTCGTGTATCGAACAACAAAAGTCTGTCAAAGCGTAGGCAATTACGGAGCAAACATTTCTCGTCGTGTGTCTTCCTCCGTCGCGATTCTGAAAATTTCGTACCGTTATGCACACGGATTCGATGGCACTTTGCACAGTGACTCTGTCCCGTCTCGAGAACCACTCTCTAATTGGTAGAGCAAACGAACTAATGGGAAAGTCTAACGGGCGGCCGCGGCGCCGACCCACGCCTGGGGACGATTCAATTTCTTCACGACCTTCCCACTCGCGGATTCACCGTCATATCCAAATGTATTAAACTCTATGTTCGCGGTTTCTTTTTTCAAATTAATGTTCGTACATTCTTTAGGTTTATCGCGTGCTCGCAATATAAAATTGTTGACTCTTCAAAATATATTATATTTTCAACGTACATTTTTTAAGAAATTATTAGATGACCAAATTCTAATTAAAGAAACCTGTTGCAAAAATATTAACCAGGGTACATTTTTGAGGAAATTATTAGACGACCCAGATTCTAATTAAAGAAACCTATTACGAAAAATATTAGCCAGGGTACATTTTTGACGTACATTTATGTACAAAAATGAACAATCTCAGTTCAATGCTAGAAATACGAATAGATTGTTTTTTTCTAACGTTATACATTTAATGGGGCGATTTATAGATGCAGATCAGTTGTTAAATCTTCATAGTTATTTTATTTTTATTTAATTTTTTATTTAATTTATATTTAAACGTACCGAGCCATGCG
>NW_011967192.1:1568224-1602875 GCF_000949405.1 Vollenhovia emeryi
AGTTATATTTTCTATGAATATATATTTGTTAAACTCGAATCGAAACGTATCTTGGCCAATGTCCTTAAAAAAAATAGCCGTTGACTCGTAAGAATATTTCATCAAAAATTCGTGTACTATTTTGCTCTTTCAATCATTATAACGTATTTGTATTTGCAATTCATTATTCCGGAGCATTTTCTATTTAACAGCATTTACGACTGAGTCATTCTGTTGCTGTTGCGCCTGTCTCCTGTTTTTCCTTCTTTCTACCTTTGTTATAATATTCGGGACACCAATTAATTTTTTCGAGAGACAGTTAAACGGTTAAAATGACATTTTATTTCAATGTTCTGTTATTTTGCCGAAGAAGATCCGAAGTGGATAGACACGTCTAGAATATTTCTTTTGATAATAAAGCGTGTTGTTAATAAAAAGTGGTAACGCCCCTTCCTTCTAGCACTTTGGCTCGCATTGGCATTTTCCTCCAATTTGTTAATTTACGACAAAATTTAGCATTTTATTCCGATAACGAAACGGACCAAAAGCAGTAAAACTCCATATCGTACCTTGAATTTCAGCGCATCCTCTAATCAGGTGTTACGGAATCTTCCGGTGGAGGTTTTTCAATTCGATCGGGCTAAACCTACCGAGCCGACACTACAGGTGTTCCAATCACTTTCACTGTCGTCCCTTCTTACGGCAAACGCAAATGTCGTTCCTTCTCTACATGATCCTCACTAGCACCAAGGAGTACCGGTCATTGTGATGTCATCACTTGATAGCTGTCAGATTATCCCACCGCGCGACACCGTTGAGATTCCTCAACGTGTCGTTCGCGCGAACATGGTGAAAAGCGCGGCTCAATTAGACAGCGCGCTCGTTGATATTTGGGGAACAAAGGCGATTGATCGCGCGAGGTGAAGAAAAGGGGAGAAGAGGTAGCGAGCAACGTGTCCCGCCACCAAGGTCGACCATTGATAGCCGGGTCCCCGGGCAATTTACGCGGAATCTTCAAAAAGGCCGGCGGCCGTTCGGCGTTATATGAAGCTTCGACGGCGGCGAGGACGACATCGACGGCGTAGGTCACCAAAGGAGGTCGTGCGCGCGTGCGTGCCGCCAACAATGTACTCCGCCGGTACTTTTCGAGCACATAACAATGGACCACGTTGGTGAAACGAGGCTCATGATATCTAGATGGGACGTACCGCGCACTCAGCCGGTCGTTCCGCCGCGCAGACTGCACGCTCCACCCTCCTGACCCCCCTTTCGAACGCCACTCGATACGGAGCGGCCCCCACCCTCGGCGATACCGCGCCGCGGTACGCTCGGCCGGTAAAAGAACGCCCGGGACGCCGCCGCACCACTCCCCAACACGCAGCCGTCCCCTCCCCCCGCCCCTCCCGCCGCGACGTGCTAGCAACCTTACGTTCTGGCGCGCCTAGCCGAGCAACCGGAACCCCCACCAGCCGGGAATTTGGCTCGGATGCCGCGATATACTGGGTGCGCGAGAAAAACGGTGGTCGCTACCGCGGAGCGCATCCTTGCAGCTCTATCAAGATGTCAATTTTTCTTAAAGAAATCCCTATATTTTTTTTACTTTTTCATATCGCAGAATTTCATTTTTTTTTTAAATTCAATTCCGTTATAATACAAAATTGTACATTTAATAAGCGAAAATCAATTCGTTTCAGAAAATTATATCATTCTGCAAAAAAAAAAAATATTTTGTCTCGGCTTAAAAGAATAATTTTACATTAGATTTCGATCGTCCAACTTGTTTATGGCAATAATTTTTGTTAAATAAACGTATTAATAAATATACAAAAGTAGTCGTGTTGTTTTATTAGACTTTTTATGTGCGAAGAATTATTTATAAAAAATTATTTATAAAAAATAATTTTTAGGACGATTTAACAAAATATGAATATTTACCTGTTTATAGGATATTCTTCTCGCTACTTTTTTTCTATCGCGAAATTTTATGAATACTTTACGCGTAAAATAAAGCGCAATTCTTTTCTATTTTTTACGCATTTGTAGTCCACACTACACGTTATATTCTGTACACGCATGAAAAAGTAGTGTTGTGATGAAGCATGTATAAAGAAGTAGTCAAAGTATAGGATGCTATATGTCATTTTGTACTACTTAAATAGTTGTACATGCTATTTTCATCGACGTATCGATGAAAGATGTAACCTTTAGGTGATTAGCGACGCCTCGACAAGTAAAGAAAACCTATTTAAAAAGATCGTATTCCTGAACAGCTTGAATTTGTAAAACCGTCTCTATTATCATCGCCGAGTCGTAAGATCGCTCTCGCTTTTGAAATCGGAGATCTAATGGGGTGCTACTGCTCTTTTTTTTACACTTGGGAAAACTTGAAACGCCGAACGCGCTCCTTTAAGTTTCTAAAGAGTATCCCTTGCTACATGAGGTGTGGTTTCTTTACGATTGGTTCGAATAGCGTCCAATGGATCTTGCAACTTTCAACGTAGCAGATTTAGACTGCATACGGTATGGGATAATCTTTTTACAGGGGGATAGAAGAGAGAGCAGTCACATAAATCAAATTCTTTTCAAAATTTCCTAATTTAATTAAAATAGAAAAACGTAATTAAAATCTGGTAAATCAAACTCGTGTCTCTGCACCCAACGTCTCAGAAAATGTAAAGGTAGTATCGCAGCTAAACTTAGAAAAAAAACAGGGAACTCACACAGCGCCCGATTCGATTTCAAAGCACACTCGCAATGTAAAAGTCATAGACTTTTAGAACCTAGTTTTAATGTAGGAATCGCGCGACCGATAACATATATATCTTCCTTTGAACTTTCGTTCCGCACAAGCCCCATCCTTCGCGCCATCATCGAAATGAACAGCCACGGCTCGGCTTTCTTCTCTTTTTTTCATCCTCGGCGAACAGAACGCTCTCACGCGGAGTTCGAGATCATGAGGGTGTCTGACACTCAAAATAAAATACGAGCTAGTTCTGTCTCATGTCACACAAGCCACACCTACGTATTCGTATACAGGAGGTTTCGAAAAGCATGGCTGTTTGCCGCAAACAAAGCTTCGAAAAAATTGAATTCCCCTTACGCCTCAAATCCGCTTTGGCACCTAACAAGATATTAGAGAGCGTGCTGTTCAGCAAATTGCGCTATCATTAATATCGCTATCAATTGTTCCTGTACAAATAATTGTACAGGAAATGGAAACGTGTGGAGTTATGTCTCTATTGTGCAACGATTGAATGTGTTTTAGTGCGGTAGCAAATATTTTGTCGATATTACGACGTTCTATTGGTGTGACGACACTACAATTCATACATGATATGACATAGAAGCAATGGTTGTCGTATAAAAGAAGCTTAAATAATTTCTCTCTCAAATATCCCATTATTTTATCGCCTTATATTTCTCTATACGGATATCGCAAATTTTATCATTTCTATTTTTATTTTTGCAAAATAAGAGACACGAAATTTAATGTGCACCGTCCATTCTAAGATATACTATCGTAGGATCTCGAAAGACAACAACATGACAGAGAATAAAACATCCGACACAGCAGCACGCGGTGTAGCAGGTTGTTAGAAAGCAGGGAGCGTCGAGGGCGGAGAAAAAGAGCGGCGTGCGTGCGAGGAAAGGGGGAAGCAGAAACGCAGGAGAGCAGATTCGACGGTTTACTCGCGCTGGGAAGCAACGAATCGATCCTCGGAGCCAGCCAAAGCCCCGGATCCGCTCTCGTCTCCTCGTCTCGCCTTTTTCTTCCCCTTTCCCTCTTTTTTCGTCCCTCCCAGCTACATTCGATGGTCTTTTTACCCTTTATACACAGTGCAGTGAGACTATCGGTAATTAGCGCTGTTATTTCAATATTATTATCATATTTGAATAACATTATTATTTTAATGGTATAATTGAGACACCTGTATTAGATCAGCTTGTTTCTAACTTGTAAAACGTATGAAGTAAATTGCAAGTTGCGGAATATTTGCCGTTCGTTATTTCCCGAATTCAGCATAAAATTATAAGCAAAGTCTCCTATTATGAGATAGGCTCCTAATAGGCGGAGTTTCTGCTAAATTAATAGGCATCGTCTGTCGGTTCCATCACGAATTATTGCCCTCGAAGTGAAATCTGTTCAGGGGAAAATTGACTGTTAGAGCGTGTAATCGTTGCGAAAAGAGATTTGTGATTGAATTTGGATGTTGGAAACCTGCTATCTCATATTAGAATTCTATCACATAATAGAGGACTTTCCATTAATAATTAATAATGCAAGACACGCGATGTAATATTCGAATGACTGCCGGTCACGTGAATTCAACCGCGTTACTATCCGATGTCGAGGAAGTAACCGGGCTCGAACGTTAAGACACGAACGTTCACCAACATCAAGAGTTGTTATATTTATCGTGACACTCAAACCGTCTTTACGATCTATTAAGCACCACGTCAAATGTGTCATGTTGTGCTGCGACGATAGGCTCTCTTTTAGACTTATGCTAAAATATCTACGCGATTATTGTTTCTCGGCTCGACAAGAATTTTGCGAATTCACACGAGATTGACTTTCGCGAATATTTCGGACTTCGTCGCAGGAACTTGGAAAATTTCTCGTTGAATAATAGTCCGCATAGCAATACAGTGATGGACGGAATGGTTGCGACATTTTTTTAAAATGAATTTAGAAACGCGCATTTAGATACAGTTTTACGTCCCAAAACATGTTCTCTGATGACAATTTTACTTGAGAAATAGATCGAAAACGCTGAAAATGGTTTCGGAATGGCCGATCGAGTAAAATATTCCACGGAGAAGCCCTAGTAGCACAATATTGGTCTAATATTGTAAGATGGACGCCTTCTCTTATTTAGCCAATCTGCCTATTTAGCAATATTGGTTATTACATTGTTAAATATTGGCCAATGCATTTCCAAATCTAATATTATATAATTATTACCGTGCAATATTTATATTTATTTCATGGCTTTACGTTGGACAATATCGGCCAATGCACTGTGCTACTAGAGAGATTTTGGAACGCAACCCTGAATCTAAATGCACGCTCCTAAACTCACTTAAAAAAAAAGTGTCACAACCTTTTCGTCCATCACTGTACACATATAATGTACGTAACGTGATTTCAACTAACGACACGGCTGAAGAGGACAAAGTAAAACAGATTACGATTAATAAACCAGATCTTTGAGGATTTAGGGGACGCTCTGAAAGAACAAAGTACGTCGGCGTTCAATTAAGCTGATTTAAGGCGTAATGTTGAGACTCCACATGCATTTATCACGTAACCGAATGAGCATTAACTGCATCGTCGGATATCAACGAACCCCGCGGGCCAACGCGTTTAATGCTCCTATTTCTGTTTAACTTCTCAATTAACACAACCGTGCAACTTCATTATTGCCGTTACACGCCGCTTGGCCACGAATGTCTGCGGTGAATGGAAAATACCAACCGTGTACACGAGCCTTTTGTTTTTTAAGGCCCACCTGTCACTCGCAGCCATCATAATGAACACGTGACAGCACCCTACCTAATTTCGGAATCAGTTTTTATGCCCGCACACGCCGCTTGTTCACTCTTACTGATTAAAGCCTGTGTTTTCCCCTACTGTGTTAAATTAAGACGTGCTAGGTGATAATAATTAGAAGAAATATGCCCAAAATTTATTTCAAAGTTGCAGTTGCTCACATGGCAACTTTAAACACGTTGTAACGAACAGCTTGCGTTGAGCAATGAAAATGACAAAAAGTGAAAAAAAATATTGGTCTTTTTTTACGTAAAAAAGAAGCCAACAGAGAAGTTAATTAAATAGGTTTTCTCTGAAATACTGCGGACAGGAATTTTCACACGCACAACCATCAATCTCGAGATCTGTGAAACTTATTTCTTCAAAATATTATTACGTGCATTTTATGCGCGTGCATCATTTGTATAATATTTCACCAGAAATTTCACATAATTATTTCATAAAATTTCACATTGCTCTGAAAACGCTCGACATGTTGTATGGCTTACTATTTAGAGATTCTTCAATCTATAACTTTGCTAAATTGTTTAAATTGGAAATGAATATATTAAACTGTTTCCACAAAAAAAAGGCCCAGGGGTTTAGTTCGAGAAGCCGAAGGAGCCATGCGACTGGACCTCCCTTATTCACTTTTCTGTAATAAGTCGGCTATTACCTCCCGCGCGACGACATTATTTTTCAAACAACAATTGGCGATTCGCGTTCCGTTCATTTCGCCTTATTTCACGCTGGAGAGAACGAATCGAAGTGCGCGGACGTGAGCAGTTAAATAGAGTTACGATAACCGAACCATTAACTTCTGTTATGGAGCGTCATACGCCGCAAAATGACGATATCTGAATTTCGCGCAAGCGCCTGCACCAGGTCCGGGCAAATTTGGGAAATGAAACATATAATGCGTCGATCGCACGCACACGGGTGGAACGTATGGACAATTCATACGGACAATTCGGGCCCTAAATTTACGGCGGCGCAGCTTTGATTTAAGCACGATCGTGAAACGTATGACGGAACAATTTTGCGTAGGTCATTCCACGCGGTTGTTATCGCCAGAGAATGTTCTGTACGAATAGCGGCAGCGACTGGGCACGTTGAAAATATATATATCGAGATACATATAAATCGCTAATAAATCACGCGAGTCCCGGCAATAAACCAGCCCGAATGTAAAACAAAGAACATAGTTAAGTAATATTCTAAACGAATGGTACGGGCACCGTCACGAGGTGCGCACGAAAGGTAGAACACACATACTCGCGCCCGACGATTGCGCAATCGAAGACTTGCGAGGATGATAATTTCGCAAGACAACTATCCCCTTATCGCTGTTCCACTTCGACCAAATTATCAGGCCAGTCAGTCGATAATCGAAGAGCGCAATACAAGACTCTGTTATGCGCTTGAAATATAATTTAGGTCAAAATTTTACAATTTCAGATATAGCGTCGACAGCTGCGCGTCTTATTACTGCCATTGCTCATTAGAAATTAACACGCGCGATTAATTCTGGTGTTGCGATGCGCCCGGAAGGAAAACTGTAGCTTACCGTAGCTAAAAACTGCGTGTGGCAACTCAGTTGTAAAATATGGACAGCTGAAAATTTAGTTACGACAACAACTAGTTACGGCAGCAAAATATTTTTAGCAAGCCATGATTAGCTACGGTGGCGAAAATGTTCAGTGCGCAAAACAGCGATAGACGACGGTGCTAGGGAGACCCCACGAAGGGTCTTCAGCATCGCGTGTATGTCTCGCGGGGCTTACCTCTAGAATAGCAGGAGACGCGCGAATCGTCGTGCCAGGCCAGGTAGGACTCGAGGACTTCGCAGTGCGAGCGAGGATGAAATCGGCTCGCGACGGTGCGTGACGGCGAACGCGACGGGAAACAAAGGGGAGACACCGAAGTAAATGGAAACTCGAACCGCGATGACTCCGCGGCTACGACCGTCGGTAGATATGGACCAGGCGGCCGGCCGTGAGTAAACGCATCCTCAACCCTCGAGACAAATCGAAATGGGGTGCGGGCATTCCGGCCGCGGTTCCGGGACACCCGTGAACCCTGCGTCGGCGTCGTTGCACCCCTGCGCGGACGTCGCGGCGCAAATTCATCCCTTCCATCCGTGGGAGGTCGACGCAATAGATATCTCCCCCTCGCTATATCTCCTTCGTCTCACCCTTCGTCTCACCCCCTTCTTCTCTCCTTCTCTCGCGATAGCGCTCAGGATTTTCAATGCTGCCGCCATCAGACCCGCGACCAGTGCTAGATATTGCAGTCGTCGGCGTACGTGGCCTTTGCACGACAAGCCTCAAATCATTACGTCGTGTCTGTGTAAATATCAATTGTTTCAAATAATTCGCAATCTTGCACCTCCGACGTATCAAATGCCAATATAGATATATTTTACAGTGAATATATCTCGAGCCAAGCCTTCTGTAATGCATGACATTGTAATAATGAATACGTCACGTAGCATTTGCGTGTAAAATAAATGGAATTTATACAAGAAGCGACAGTTTTCTTTTTAATTGTTTGTACTGACGATAACAGCCTGTACTGTTACTTGAAAGTAGGGGGAGGGCGTATGATCGTTTTCATTTCTGATTATCACTGCAATTAGCGGTAGACGCAATTATCTGACACTCGTGGCCAAATGTAATTTATCTCACACGTTTCACATGAAATTAAGACGAAATAGTCGCATTTAAAGCACGAATAAAATGAGTAAGCATATATGTATGAATTAATAAATAAATTTTTCCGTTCTGCAATATTCGCTACATAAGTAGACAAAGAAATCTCGCTAACGATAGCCACAAATTTCAGTAATTTGTACTCCTATAAAAAATTTTATAGGAAATATACGACAAGTGTTTTCTTCGCTTTCAATCGCGCGAATTCCAAGTAACTTATCCTCGAAATGTAATAACCCCGTTTCTTCCTCGAGCAACAACGCCAGATTATCTTGAACCGAACGAAATATCGGGCATTTCAGTTCCAGGTTCCTGGTAGCATTCCCGCGCCATAGCGAGCTCTCCCATAGTTACCCAAATATGGTGTAGCAGAAGGCCGAGCCAATGGACGCGCATGACTTTCTTTCCATCGCGACGATAAAATACACATCGACACTTGCATCCTAACTATATAGAACGGTATGTAAGGTATAAGCGTGGCGCGTAATTTTCTTGTAACTAAATGAAAATAAATTCACGACCGACTAATGGTATTCCCTTCGACAGGCTTCGGCTTGGAGCCTCCGTGGGGTTTTATGAAGGCAAATTACAGAGCTCGATGGCCGCCTCCTGCCAACGCCGACACTCTCGGTGTTCCAGGGCCTTGGTAACTTTTTCAATTTCACGGCCAGTCACCCCCTGTTTCCCCAAGCCCCTTTGCCCCCTCCACGTTCGCCTTAATTTCACCTTCTACTGCATAAGGCTAATCCCACTTTGATAATCATATGCGATACATCCCCCCGCGGGGAGATTTACTTTATTAATGCCGAGAAAGCTCCATCAGAAAGAATATTACTCGCAAATGTAGTCCCTGATAGAGTTGGCACACGGAGAGAATTTTCTCTTAAAATTTGTCCTAAAAATGATATGATATATCATGGAAGAACGTGGCATTTTAAAGAACTGTATGAAAGTTTTTTTAATTTTACTATACATTTTACATCATAAGAAAATTCCCTCCGCGCAACATACAAGCAAAGACTCTGTCGGGTGAGATGAATCCCAGTGATCAATTCGAACGAGTCATTTCTCGCTGGAACGGGAATCGTTTAGTTAAAAATGTTACACATGAAAGACGGTTGGAACTTGAGGAAGTGTAAAATAGTTGTTCTCTTCGCAACATACCGGCATATCTTTCCGTTTCACAATTTCTCTTTCTCGTAATTCTATCGCCCTCGAATTTCGTAAAACGTATCATTTCTCTCCTTTCCGTCGAGTCTTCCCGACTTCGTCATTTCCGTGATGCTATCATCAGACCTGAGCGACCCTCCGTAATTTCCGGGCGTACACTCATCCCTGCGTTTATCCCCGCGATATCAGCGGGTTTAATTAGCGGCCTATGGGGGCGAAATGGCGAAGTAATGTCCCTATTGACAAAAAGCCGCGCAAAGGGGAAACGTTGGCCTGAACGTTTGACTTTCCGTCGTATCACGAAAAAATTCGCCTCGCGCGGCCACGTATATTATCATTGTAACAACTTCAAATAACATTTGCTAAAGCGACACGTTACTTTCATATTACGCGCAATTGTGAATTCATCAACGAGTTGTTCGTTTGTTCGCGTTTTTATATTCAGCGAGAAACCCCATAACGTGCCGATCGAAAATAATTTGCACCGAATGTAGGATTATCCCGAAAAAGCTCTTCAACGCGATGGCGCTCCGACATTACATTACACAGCTTAGACGTCCTCCGATTTATTAATATTGCAACGATCGATATCACCCTTAAAGCATCCATAAAATTCCCGCCGGTGTGTACGCACACGTCCTTCACGTTCACGGTGAACTACCAACGGCGATGCAGCGCCGCGAGGTCGTTGTGATGGTAGGCGGAGGCTGGCTGAGCTGGGTCGATGTTATGCTCGCTTCGGTGCTCTTGGCTGACACCACCATGACCGTGGAACGATAGAAACGAATACCCGGGTAGGGGAAATATAAGGGCGAGAGCCTGTAGGACCTGGCTGGATAAAGGGGGGGGGAGGGGCAGGGGAGAAATCGAAGAAAGGAGAGAAACGAGACGGGAGGAAACGAGAAGGAGGAGAGACAAAGAGAAAGGGAGAACGAGAGGAAGGGGGGAGCGGAAGAGGGAGATGGAAACGTTCCGGAGAGATGGGACACGAGGGATTTATGCCGTTGGCTGTCGTCGGAGGGTGGATTGCGAGCCGCGCGGCATAAATAACGACACGACAGCCTCCACCACCATTGCGTGTACGTGCTGTGTAACTCTGTACTCGTCGCATCCGCGTCATTCGAACTTAACAATCCGAGGAAAATCGAGCCGCGCTGATAAATCAATCTAATCAAACGGGACGCGCGACGCGCGAGGGACTTTACGGGGAAAAGTGTGCTCGCGAGGCGAAGAGACGCCGCTGAGAAATCCAAGGGACACACGGGGCGGTTTTTCTAACGAGAGCGCGAACAATCGTTAATTAGTTCCCCTCCAGAAAGGCAGATGCGCGTGCTGGGTTACGCCGCTCGATAATTTTTCTATGCGCATGGGCTGTATTCACAATATTCCCTCTTCACGTCTTGTTTAAGATCTCATAAACGGGCGCTTACTACGGCTCTAACTGCTCCAACTGAACTAAGGGTGACATCGGTATGCGACGACGATGTGCCTGAAAAATAACTCTTGGGCCGCGCGCAACGTTAATCCGACTTTTCTCATTCGAGCATACAAGATGCGACGGTCTTATAACGAGAGAATGTTATTTATGCATCGGGAATCTCATGATTCTTTCGACTATCGTGAGATATAGAACCTGATTTCGATCGCACAGACAGACGAATAATCGTAAATCGGACAAACTGCATTAATCCTGATCCCCTTTTGTTCACATCAAATTGCACAATTTATTTTTATACATCTTTTTATTTACACACGTCTCTCTTTTTGTTCTTTCCATATCACGATTCGTCGTATTCATTATCAGTTTCATTATCAGTTTGATAAAAATTGAGTTTTATGGAACCCATTAATTTCCCACGTATTTTTCTATATTCGGGTCTCATCATTTCTATTCTTCTCTAAAGAACCTGATCTCTTCGCGAATCCAGTCCTCCCTCGGACGGTTTCACGTCAGACTGGCTTAATTCATGGCCATCTTAGTTATCTCCGTGAGATGCCAGTATCTCCTTATCCCACGGGCAGAAAAGGAAAGGCTTGAGAGAGGCGCGGCTTAACTCCGCGACTTGTCTCATAAAGTAACATTAATTGAAAATCTCGTATATTCGTCGCAGCCGAACCTGAATCCGGGTAGTAAATTTAACGAGAACAACGGAACAAATTCCTTCTGTTCATGTATCAGGATACTGTTGCACTTTTCAAACTTGTCGAATAAAATAAAATCGAGTTCTTGTTAAAATAACGCGCACAACAATTTGTTCTAGAACAAATCATTATTAAAAATTATATCGGAATTCAATTCCTCGGGAATCTTCTTTAAACCTAACCGACCGAAGTCGAGACGGAGTCGTTACGTTATTACGGATGATAATTTCGTTGGGAACGTTTGCTTTTCTACGCAAGATTGTTCACGGATAAAAGACGGAGGAAAGGAAGGATAAGGAGAGTCTTTCATGAATAAAGGATGAGACAAAATCCCATGTAGTCATGTTAGACTGGGGACTCCGAACGGCGGACCAAGCCTTAGTAGCTTCAGCGTGCGCAGCCAAGCTTACAGCGCCATTAAAATAAAATAAAGCCTCCCTCTGCCTCCACATCCCATCCTATTCCACTCGTACCGCTGCTATCGGCCGCCACCGCCTTCGTCTTTCACTTTCATCTTCTCTTATCCAGAGCTTTTTTCTTCTTCCTTCTTATTTTTCTCTCCCTCTCCCTCCCACCCTCTCTCTCTCTCTCTCTCTCTCTCTCTCTCTCTCTCTCTCTCTCTCTCTCTCTCTCTCTCTCTCTCTCGCTCGCTCTCGCTCTCGTTCTCGCTCTCTTTGTTTCTCCTCCTTTCTTTTTCTCGCACGGAGGCATATTTTCTGTCTTGCTCTACCTTCCAACTGCCCCCTGCCATCAGCATTTTCAGAATGTTGCCAACGTAGACAGCCAGGGCGTAAACGTGAAATCATTGCTGAGTATACGAGCAGAAGAGCCGTCTATATGTGCCTTTTGAGAGGGTCCGCAATGTTCGTACAGATCACGACGCTTATAATAACACTTAACCGCCGACAGTGAATGGCTGCAAGTTGCAATTTCTCTTCTTTGTGTCTCTTCTTCCCTCTTCGACTGTTCGCGGTTATCGGTCAGGGCGGTTTCTCTCGGCGCGTTTGATTTTTTTTAAATATTTTACTACTTCGGGGTGGATGTCACGCCTTTGTTGGCTCTCGACTCCCCGAATTATTGTTGCACCGCGTCGTTGGCGTCGCGATTTGCCGGCGAGTATATTAAAAATAAATTATTTACGCGGTTCATCCTGTTCGCAAAATAATTTCACGAGCGGTTATACCAACGTGTCGCGTTCGGTAGGCGCTGTAACGTAACATGCATAACGTCAAGTTATTGCGAGACATGTATACTGTTACCTGGTAGAGATTACGGCATATTTAAATATTTGCTCTCTACAAACATATAACGTGGTCATAAAAATCTTAACAAGCACTTCGCGATGTATCACCTCAATCTTTTCCTCTTCCAAATTATATACGCTATGCTTTAATTAACTCATTGATATTAGCTGCGCTACATTATGTTCGTAGCCATTAATGCCAGACGACTGCATCTCTTAAAGTTCGTTCGATTAAGAAATGAAACTACATCAGCGATTTCAATATCATTTTGAATGGACATTCGCGCCCAACGTACATCTTTATTCGAAGCAATAATTGTTCGCGGCATGCAAGTATATTCAGTTGTGCTATTTAAACTGTTGAAAAAATTATTACAAAACTGCACAAAACTAAACGTTCGTTCGGCGAATACGTGTGACAGAGAGTTTCAGCTGAAACCGAAATCAAGGTAGATTAAACCGAAGGGGAAAGCAAAGACGAAATCACATTCGCTCGCCGAGGACCCAGTTCATCCTGAGCTAACGGAATGATTCTATTAGCGATACCATTAACGACTTGTGTTTATTATGCTTGACGTTCGCTTTTATAGTTATAACTTGAAGTGTATCCCCTCTCTCCGTCCTTCTTTTACTAGTTTGTTCGCGTGAACAAGGGTGACTGACTCCAATTAGGTCTGATATAGATGTATCGGACAATATTTGTGCCCTAACGAAGGACAAAAATAACTTGACCGTTCTACACGCAGTTTATCTTGTATAAAGCGAAGCGTATTTATTTTTACATCGCTTCGTTTCACGTAAAAGTACACGGAGAGAATTTTCTCTTAAAATTCGCTCCGAGAATCATGTAATCGTGGGACAACGTGGCATTTTGAAAAACTCTCATAAAATTCTCCGAAGTGCCACGGTCTTGCCCACATTCTACACTTTAATAACTCACTTTTTCCACAATTACTATTAATTTCGTGCCAAGTACGTTGGCCGTGTACATTTGTGGGCAAATGAAATCTGCCATTGAGCGATAATGCGAGAAGGACACGGTTTATTTTAATTATATCCATAAAGGGGTGGGACTCGCATGCTTAAGGGCGGTGACAAATTCGAGGGAAGAAGATGGTGCGGGAAATAGAAGGGAGAGTAGGGTGACAACTGCATTTGGAAGAGGGAAGGTTAGACGGAAGACCCGGAGAGAGAGAGAGTCCGGATATTAACAGCGCGCGCTCCGATACGCGAGGCGCATGAATTCTATGAGAGTACTGAAACGTAGTTTATATGTATAATACGAGCACATCCTCGATAATCCGGTCCCCTTCATTTCCGTTTCTGTTCATAAATCTTGCTGGGTAAACGTCTACTCGCGCGTACAACATTGTGCCTAGGCGTTTCTCACACAAAAACTCCGTGTTTATTATAGACGTGGCCGTGAATCGCGTTTCCTTCTCACTGAACAAATTTCACCTGACAATGCGCCGATCGACGATTAACGTTGTTATTAAAGTACGAGCAATCGACATTTAGTACCTTATTTCAATTTACAGAATGCACGTGGTAAACTCTGATTTAATAATCGCGGAAGAATAAGCTTTTAATGTCGCCCTCGAAGCTGTTAAGGAAGATATATTCACGCTTCGAGAGTAAGCCATTTCGATCAAGCGATTTATATCTTGAGACGAAAGAAAATTCTTTTCGACAAATTGTGATACATGTATCTTGTACATAATACTATATTATATATATTAAGTACGACATATAATTTTTTCCCCCCGAGATTCTCTGCGCTTCGATCTGAAAGAAACTTCGCGAGAGAAAAATATTTCAAGAATGAGAAATGCAGCTACAGTTTTCTAAAATCCTAAATAGTAGAAAATATAGCCGCCATAAACGTGCGGCATAGGATAAAGTGCTACCTTGGCTGCCGGTTATCACGAACTAATGCACAGGCAATCTAAAGTGAGGAGCGAAGATAACGGTCAACGGGCTGTCGCCATCGTACAGCTTTAAACCCCGACTAACTACATAAAAGCGAAATATTTTGAAATAGATTGAAGTTATAATATGTGGAATTTTGAAGGTATTTTCTTTAGAACGAAAACCGTAGATATTATAAGCTGCGGCAATCTTGCCTGGCTTATTTATATACGTAATTTTTGAAACTTTTAAAACTTTAAAAATCATAGACATTGTAAGGCGCCACAATCTTGTTTAACTTATTCACATATGCAACTTTTTAAACCTTTAAAACATTAAACAGAAAAGAGAGAATTGAAAAAGTTTCCCAATAAAAACATAGACATTATAAGCTGCGGCAATCTTGTCTCTCGCCTTATTCACATACGCAACTTGTTAAACCTTTAAAAGAGGAAAGAGAAAAGAGAGAATTGAACAAATGTCCCAATATTCCAAATAATGACAACAATGTATGTAAACTGTTATATTTCTCGCAACGCTAAATATAACGTTCTCCTCATTTATGTCGAAAACTTAACATACAATAATTCATAATTCATGTTTAGTGTCCTTATCGCAGACTTTAGTTGTACCCTCGCTAGTAAAACGGAGATTGCAACGCGCGAGTATGTACGGAATTTCAGGGAAATATTCTCGCGATTCTAATCCCTCGAATAATACTGCCGTTTGTACTCGGTAACCCTCATCGTAACCCCTCGCAGCGGACTCTCGGCAGGACGAGACGACGAGATTGACGAAACTACGGTCGTTTTGCGTCCGCGTTCTACGGTCATCAAGCTTACTTCCGAAATCTAACAACGTATCGCAACTTTGAAGCTATTGTCTAAACGTCTCTTTACGATTCCGGCGAGTGCGCGTCTGTGCCACGGCGCATTATCTGAAAGCAGGTTTCAATCTGGAGTAGAGAACAGCCGTCTTGTCAAAACTGCAGCGAGCAGAGGAAACACGAGTGGTTCAGATCTCACTACCGGGGCGCGCGTTATTCGCCCCGCCGCAATTATTCCGCGTCTATCGCGACGCCCGCGTAATCCGGGTGTAAGCCGCGAAAAAAGGCTCAGGTGCGGATCTAACGATCGGAGCTATCGCTTGACGGAAGTCGGTCTTCCCGAAGCGCGCTCGTTCGACTGGTCATTTGATGGGCAATAGACACCGGGTGACCGTTCGACCGGTCATCCGGCACCGGACAAACGCGTCTGTCTTTTTCCTCCCTCTCACTCCTTCTTCCCCGTGTTAAACGATTATTTTTGTTGACGTCGTAAATCCTTTTAAATGCGGCACTCCGAGTGCCCCGATGTATATCCACACGTATGTACCTACGTATCCCCGGGAACTATCGCTTTTCCTTGATATCTCACTTCACCTCCCCGACAATCGGTCCCCGCGATCACAAGCGTAGCGCACGCAGACGTCTTTCGCGGGCGACCTCATTTTTTACTGGTTCTCACTGCTCCGTGGTGCTCGGCACGTAAGAACGGTTCTCCCATTTCGTCGCGTTTTCACGTGGCACCGGGAGACGGCAGACAATTCGGACGTGACGACCGGCCTGCGGATGTGACAAGTGCTGCGATCATTCTACGTCGCTCGACGCTTCACCCGGCACTGTCATTCGGTAACAATGAAAAATTTACAAAAGCACCTTCGAATTCATTCAATATACGCTCCAATATTTTCTTGTTACATATTACAAGTTACCGTTTACATCTAACACGTTTCATTAATTTAAGAAATTTTATTTATCGTTTTTGACGTTGCGTTTCTTGATAGCGAGCCTTGAATAAAAACCGAACGTATCGACATCGTGTGTCAAACAGTCTATGAATAAATTCTACTCCTCTAGATCTCTATGATCTCTTTAAGGTTTAAACTCTTTAGAAATTGCCATTTGACTTTGAAATAAGATTCGACGATGTTACCGTCGGTGATAAAGGCGGACTATTAGAATACTTTATGTCAGCTCTGCGATTGTAAAGAGGCGTATTAGAGATTGGTCGTTAAAAATCTAGGTATATTTAATATTTAATCGTTTAATACAATTAATCTTCCCTCATTTATGTTGTTGTGCGCCCCAGTGTACTCGTCGCGATGTCAGAATACAATCTTGATAAATTACTGTGTTGTGACACATGTTATATAATTTAATACTTTTAGCAAGAAATATCTTCTTTGTGTAGGTATCTAAATATTTATCGTACAATCTTCAGATATGTCAATACGTAGAAATAACTTACTCGCTGGTTTTATTAAATTTTAATATACGCACGTCGTGTAATTCGATTTTATTACACTTGCTGTACGTTACGTTAGGCAACAACCTTGATTGGTTACATGTAATCAAGCCGGTTTTGTGAGCTGGATATACTCGGAATAATCATTACCTTCCACGTGTCAGTATTATTAGTACACTAATGAGAGACATAAATGATTGATCATGGAACTTAATTACACAGCTACACCAGGTAGGACGACAGTAAAATCTTTTTTCCAATTCGTAATTGATTGGTTGAACGATTGAAATCAATCGAAACTCAAATTGACCTCGATATCGATTGGACTTTTGTTTGAAAAGCGCTTTTAAAGTAACCCGGAAGCGGGGTGCGAAAATTTAAGAGCTCGAAAACTGATTCGAGTTTTAAAAAAAGGGTAATAAAATAGACATCTCAAAGGATTCCTGCCAACCTCAATTACTTTAGTGACAGAGGTTACGTTTCGGACGGTCGACATAAAACTGCTTTTTTTTCGCTTAACCTTTTCGGCATGGAGCCTCTTGGTCTTAGACCCAGCTTCCGTGTTTTCTTTTCTGTAAAGTGTCTTCAGATTTTCTCGGCGGTCAAAATAGTTTCACTAACTTTCGAAATAGTTACCGCAAAAGGGTCAACGGTCGAGGCACCACATCGGAACGAATCCTTTCAGTAAAGGTTTGAATCACGTTTATATTCACAAGTTAACAGAGAATTGTGTTTGACATACGTAAAGATGTGTCGTCACAATTTTGATCGTTACATAAATCATAATTATTAGTTTTACTCTATTTTTTAATGGAGAGAGAAAGAGAGAGGTTTTAAAAGACTCAGGCGCGATAGTTATTAGCTTCTTTTTTTAATTAATTAACGAAGGCGCGTTTGCAATTTTCCCAGAGGCAGATTTACCTGGGAAGGTTGCAGAATCGTAATTCGATTAACATCGCGCGCCGCGCAAAATAAGATTCATTGTAGTCACAAATCCCCCGTAAGGATTCAAACATTTAACGTTGGCTACATACTATGACTTTACAGCGGCCGACGTAACAGCCGCTATATATTTACACGCGTATTTACGACTGTCCACTCTGCTCCGTGCTAGCGCTCTTCGAAACACGGGCCAACGTGGCGCACTGTTAGGCAGCATTTTAGCCGCCGCATCCTGAAAGCCCCCGAGCGAAAAAGCAAATAAATCAATGAAAAAAATACTTTCGCTCCGAGACATAAAATCAATATAAGATATTTCTGATCGGCAGTAATTATTTTCATAAAATGTCATTTCGAAATGCATGTTTAAAAAAAATTGTTAGCATTGTGCAATTATTTCCGTTTAGGTATCAAACTTATTGAAGAAATTATATATCAATAATAAAGTTTATTTTGACACATTTGTAGACGAAAGTCCTCTATCACGAGGTTTCTAATATGAGATAGCAAGTTTTCAATTAGAAATCTTTTTTCGAAACCAATACGCGATCTAACAATGAATTTTCCACTAAACAGATTTCGCTCTAATATTATAGAGGAAAGTCCTATATTATGAGATAAAATTCTAATGTGAGACAGCAGATTTTCAACACCCAAATTCAATCACATCTTTTTTGCAACGATTACATGCTCTAACAATCAATTTTTCACTAAACAGATTTCGCTCCAAGAGTAACAAATTCCTGGTGGAATCAACAGATGAGACCCGCCATCTCATAATAGGAGACTTTCCTCTACTAATATTTGTAATCGTTGAATTAACAACTTTAACCCCGTATCAGACTACGGGTTGAGATTGAGATCAGATTGAAATTTGACCAATCAGAGTAAAGTTTACTAACCTCAAGTTGTTGAATTTTACTCTGATTTGTCAAATTTCAATCTACTCTCAATCTCAACCCGCAGTCTGACGCGGGCTTTATGTTTGTTTCTTGTATTTATTAAATCAACAACGAGTATTTAAATGTGCTTGTTCATTGAAGCGTTGGTTTCGTTTTTTCAAATAATTGTTTCTCAGTGCAAAATTTGAGCTCGACAAATATTTATCTTGGAGAAAGACGAAATGGCGGAATAAAGCTGAAATCTGACACAAATTACGTGTAACGAAATAATTTCTACGATCGGGACCCGCCACTCCTACTGGAGCGTTATAAGATACTTAAAAGAGAAAAGATTCCAGTCACCTCGCCATTTCAGTCGCCATCACAAAAAGCTCGAAACTAGTTTCCATCAGGAGCACAAATCATTCTGGTCCACCGTGACACTGGTTTTAGTGGCCGCGCAGCAATAGCAGCGAGCGGGACTCGCTCGGCAAAGCATAAAAGTGCGTTAAACATTCCAGAGTCGCGGTTTAAAAATTCCATCACAAAAATTATTGGACATGCAAACTAACGGAATAAAATGTTTCCGAGATATACGACAGTCAGACTACAGGAGCGATTTTTACTATTCTCTATCCGGCGCGTGCTCCCTACTTTGTTCTACGAAAGAAGGCAGTTCAACCTGCATATAGCAAATATGGCTGAGCCCTTATCGCGCCGAAGAATTGTCCAAGTGCGAGAAGACCGATCACCGTATAACTAGTATGTTCAGTCTCTGTCGGCCCTTTGACCTTTTCGGTCCCGATCACGTGGAATTCCGCCATGTCTTTGGTCCAAATCCAGAGGCGTATGTGTGTGCACGTATCGTGCACACATACAACTTTTCTCTCATTAGCTGGACCAACAAAATGCCGGATGCGTACACAGTTGAATTTGTGTTAAATTTAACAGACATCACATGTTAAATGTTTAACACGTTTATGTGTTAATTTTACATATTGCTCTTGTGTTAATTGACTTCAAATGTAAAATTATTAAAATAACTGAAAAGAATTGTTAAAACAACACAATGTGTGCTTTATCTGTTAAATTTGCAGAATAAAATGTTGATTTTATTCTATATAACATAAGTGAGAGTGATTTCGAACTGTCATTTGACTTATTACATCTGTAAAATGTAAAAGTTACATTTCTAAAATTTATTTTGTCATTGAAAAGATGTTAATTTTACAGAAAATTTATTTCAAATTATTTTGAGACTTGCACTTATTTTGTGTTAAAATATTAACAGAGTATTAGCGTGATTATTTAATATATGCGTATTATGTTAAATTAGCACAAAAATTTGTGTGGACCGTCTGGGACATGTAATATTTATTAAATTTAACACACATTTTTCAATCGTGTACCACCCAGTGAGAAATGATTTGTCGAGCGATGTCAATTCGACATCATTTCGACACCGATCGACGAGTCATTTCTCGCTGGGATACTAGTTGTACTATGCGATTACTATAAAGAATCTCTGCATGCGCGGGAATGAAGCCCGGCGTCGTTATCGCTCACGGTGAGAATGTCGCATAATTCGAGATTCGTCACGTTTCACGGCTTGTTATAATTACGACTAAGGTACCCGGTGTGGTCGTAACCCCGTCTCGCTTACTCTCATTACTTATCTTTCTCGTTGAAAAGAAAGAGGAAAACACGTTCGTCGATACTATCTTCGTTGTCTATCTCGTTCCGCATTAGCACCGGTTTTTAAATATTTTTTCTGGAAGAAGAAAAACGGCGCAGAGAGTTAGACATCAAGCTATTCGATTTTCTCCTCCGCCGTCTTTTTCCTACTGTCGAAAGACACGTGAGGTACGACCTGCGATTTGAAATGCTTCACCCTGTGCGTCACGCAGAACTTTTTTCTTTCCTTTCGGAGTATCGCGTCAACATGGCCGATTTACTACGCGGGGCCATCATCCGAGGCGTTGCCATCCTCGGTCCGCGCGGATCGGCGGACGAGCCTGAAGTCGAGCCTGCTGCAACTTGCCGCGGTTGCTATCGCTCTTGGAATTTTCAGACGACACAATCAGTGCCGTGGAAGATAGGAGAGTGAAGTGGAGACAGATCGGCGGAACGTGTAGGAAGAGAGAATGGCGGTAACTGCCGGGGAGTATCGAGCCGCGCGGAGAGGGTGCGGACGAAGAGAGCAGGCGGAAGACGACGCGGAGGAAAGAGGGAGCTGGGCGAGGGAAGCCTTAAAAAGCAGCTTGGGAATAAAACTAAAAAAAAGGGGGCGAGAGCGCAGGCGGCAGTAAAACGGCGAGCGAACGGCCGCCGAGGAGATTCCGCGAGCGGATAATTGTGTAAGTGGACCCCTCGCGTTGCGCTGCCTCGATATTGGTACGAAGACAGCTCCCCGACCAATTTTGATATCCCGCTTGCGGTGGATTGGCAGCGACGTAAGAAAGAGGCAATACTTCCAGGAATAATCTCGATGCTCTTCGCGAAACGTGCGTTAAACGGTGCAACGTCAAATACTTTCAACGTCAGTGTTTCCTTGACCGTATCTGGCATTTTTGTTAATACAGAAAATTTATGGCGAAAAATATTACCTCAGCCAGCGTTTGAACCTGGACTTCCCTACACTCCAGGCGAGCGTCTACGCCATTTTGCGCGCGCTATTTTTATATTCCATAAGAATTTCCAACTGGAATTTGGATTCCATGGGTCCTAATAATATCTATATAATGTTTCTTAGCATAGTTGAATTACGGTTGAGTGACGTGATTCTTTTGAGTTTAGAATTCCGACATCTTGAATCCGCCATTTTAAATTATGAGAATCTGATAACGGATTCGTAGCGAGCGGCCCCAAAAACCCTTGTATACAGAGCCTCACAAAAAATGGTTCAATAGCAAAACGTGTGCTTCAAAGGGTTAATCGAGATTGTCAAGGCGAGTGAATTAGGGACGATAAAAACGTCCGTACACGGGTGATGTCAGGAAAACTGTAAAAACTGGACTCGCGGTCTCTCGTCGGCGCGCGATGAACGAAAACCAATTCGTCCATCCCCTGATTAAAGATATAAATCATACGCCGATCGGCAGGAACTCGCTTCTCGATAGCGAGCCTGCAAGTACCCTCGCGTCGGCGCGCGTGATTAATAGTCCCGCTTGCTCAGCAGGATCAAGGATCCTGACGTCGATCCAAGATGGTGACCACCTAGCAGCTCTAATGCCCGTACGCGCGCGTTGCCCGTATATATCGAATATATACCGTGCAGCACGCGGCGACGGTAGCATTTATGGGCATCACCGGCGTGAATATTTATGCGGCGACCATTATCGTCCACATAATAGCAGGTATAGCGAATGCGGATAAGCGAAGCTCGAACCTGGCAATACGACGAGTCTCGGAGTCGGCAAGCCGCGTCTCGGGACGAGATGAAACAACGCAGGACCGTAGCAAGTTGCCAACAACAACGGTGCGGATTTCTGCCGCTTAATTCTGTCGTGTACCCGACTGAAGGCTGGTTTATGCCAGGCTGCACCCGTTAACTTATGCCGGAATCGGTAAAAATTTGCCAATTACAGTCAACGATTCTTCTCACTTTTAAGGGCGAGTGGACAATAATTGGACAACAAATGTGACTTAACAGTTACGGCCTTGCGTAAACCACCCTTAACGTTTACCGCGTTTCCGAGTGTAGCAAATTCCAAGTGGTTTGATTTAAATATCGTTACACTGTGCGCGGCAATAATAGAATTCACGGAAATGGACAATTCGTCAAGACTTTGATCAACGAGAAGTCATCGAGCCGCATGACTCACGTGCGGGTGTACGATCTCGGATAACGTCGGGATTAGTGGCGACTTTCCCAGAAAAAGCTCTCGAAAGTGCCGCGCCGATCCAGCCTCTTTCTCCCCGATTGGAATATCGATTAGGAAATAATTCCCGCTACGCGGCTGGAAACGCCCATGACTGCGGCTGGGCCGTGGAATATCGGGGGAGCGCGGCGGTTGGTATCTGTCCCGAAGAGATATGAAACGCCTATGGTGTACACCATAGGCCGCGGCGAGCCTATGGCTTGGCCGGCGCGCGGTATAAGGCCAAGATCCTAAATCACATTTGACTCCCGTAATGGGATTGCCGAGAAAGCCCGAGCCCCCCGAAGGAATGAAATCTCTCTGATAGTAAATCTACCTCTTTCATGGATCTCGCTCCCCCGCGCTACCATCTTTTTTCCAGACGCCGAAATGCCTCCCACGGTCGCGGCGTCCATTTTCGGCCGCTCATTCCACGCACTCGGAATGTGAACATGCCACCACGTCGGAGATTAGGGTCCGACAGGCTGGCAAAGACACCCGCTCTGACGTCAAAATTAAGCCGCGCAATTTGCGTCCATGAGTTCTCTCTCTCTCTCTCTCTCTCTCTTTTTTTTCTCCGCTTTTTTTAATATGTGGCCCGGCGTGTTTTAACAACGATCCTCCTCGTAAATCAGGAGCCTTTTTCTTCTGGCAATTGTAATTTCTTCGATTGTAATCCCCGTGCCGAGCGTTCGCTCTGCGAAGTATTCGCTAACGCGTTGCTGACCAAAATCGCGAACGATGAAATATATCGACGCCATTCTACCGTCTTTGCGATCATATCGAGTTGTGCGAAAGAGCAATCAACATCGTGCAAGTACCACTTGAGATATACGACGAATAACAATTTCGGTGGAAGTGGCAGTTCCGAACAACGTATCCTAAAGAAGTCCTATATTTACGTGCGCGCCAAGTTTCCATTAAATAAAAGAATATGGACGTAAACCAATACTTTTATGTCCCATTACATAGTTTTAAAAAATCAATTCCTTCACGAGATGAAGAAGGTGGAAATAATAAAACATACGCCGATCGAGGGGCAAGAGCGACTGGGTAAATAACTTAACGTCACCCGAAAAAAGGTCCGCAGCTCGAAGGAGATATTGTATACCGCGCACGCTCCCTCGAGAAACGCCGCTGAGAGTCCGTTTTCATTTTTAGCGCACAAACCGCGCGTGCTTCAGCGCAGGTTCTCTTTGGAAAAAGAGAAACGTTCCCATTCTTAGAAAGACTTTTTTTTTTTCGCCGGCACCTTGTAAACTCCCCTCGTAGAGAAGCGCGGGAGGAAAACGGAGTGAAATCGGAATGGAATGTAGGCTAGCCGGTCAGTATTTCGACGAGACAGAAGCAGCGGAGAATCCTCTAAAAAATACAACCGAGCAAATCGAGGGAGCTGGCAGACTCATCCGAGAGAAATAAACCGATCGGGCGAGAAAGAGAGCGCGGGTGTGTTTCTCTCCCTCGGCGTCTCTCGGAAACGTCAAAACCGTCTCGAGCCATAAAGACAATTGTTATTGTTGAGAACTGACCAGGCCGTGTTTTCGCAGACTCAGTTCGTCCACCTTGCAACGTCCTTTTCCGCTCCACCGTTGCCCCGGTCGCGATCTCCGCTTTTTTTCCCCTTCGCTTTTCATTCTTTCCCACTCTGCCAGCATCGTCGCCCCGTGAGAAATTTATCAAAGCCAACGTAATCTATTTTTATCTCCGGCATAAACGAGAAGGATACGTCCCGGACGCTCGCCGTAGAAGCGAAACGTGGTCATTTTATTCGAAAGACACCGAGATGCCGCGATGGAGACAGGTGCGGAAAGAAAGAAATTTCTAGGTTTCGGTAGGACATGCAGCACTCACCATCGGGCCGACGATTCTGATGGCAGGAAGCTACGACGAGGGGGCTCCAGGCGCGGCGAGGAACAAGAGATCTACTTCCCCGCGAGCTCGCGAGTTCGTCGGGGCTCGCGGCGTCTCGTTTCACGTGTTAATAAATAGCCGCGTTATTACCGGCAAGCTAATTCCTCAGTCACTCTCTTCATTTAACGGAGCCAATTATGACAGGCATAAATGTAAGCACTTAATAGTTGTGTACACAAACGCACGCGCGCGAAACGCGGCGCCGCGCCGTGGCTCCGCCGGATCGGCTCGCGCTGATCTAATATCGCAATAAGCGCGCAAACGGGATCGCGGCGCAGCATCCCGGCGTTTGCGAAAGCAATTCTCGCTCGATTACCCGCAGATTTTCCCTCCCTGACGCAGGGAACACGCGTGACGCGAGTACGATACGTAAAACGGAAATTATATGTACCTCTGAAACCACCTTTTCACTTTCTGGTTAATTGTTAACCAGAAGGTGAGAGTCCGTGTCTTCTTACAGCGAACTCGACTGCTCGCGCTGGCGCGCACTGAGTGCACACTGAGGCCCGTTTATAGGCAATTTTTATATTTAACCTTGTCTTAAATACATGTTCAAAGAATGTTTAGCCGAAAGATGATCCGCACGGATGCTGTGCAGATCATTTTACTGGCCAAGAAATATTTCAAGAGATATTTAAGACGATCCTTAAATATAAGAATTGACTGTAAACAAGCCTTAGTGTGCACTCAGTGCGCACTAGTGCAATCAATCGAATTCGCTGTTAGATAACAACACAGAAAAAGATGGAGAGCCCACTATAACTTCTCGCTGACAGTTAACCAGAAAATGGAAAACCCGGGCCCAAGCCGACTACTGTTCTAGTCAATTGTTGCGAAGAATTCACCGCGAGAGCATCGCACGCACCGTTCGTTCCTCCCTCGACGCGTCACAGAAATGTGTCGACGTTTAGAAAAAAAAAAGAATTGTGGAAACGTCGCACTATGCGGCACATCGATCCGTTTTATGTATCATTCATCCGGCGCTCCCAAGCGCGACTGAAATGCCGCGAGCGGTTCACAGTTAAGCAAGTGCTCGGCTTAATTGCCGCCATGATACTTTTATTGTGCATTAATTCCGTGATTGTCGTTACGAAATCAATTTGCCACGATACTTGAGGCGTCGTAAAGTTATTTAACGTGTATTATAAAAACAGCGTGCTTACGTGCTCTCCCACTTCGGGCGTTTTCGTTCCTGCTCCTCGCGTCTACGCGGCCTATATGAGTACATTGCCTCATAAAGATCTACACGCGGCGACTCGTTCTGATTTGCCGGCGGGTCTTGATGCGTTTTACCGGCTTTGCGTAGCGTAATACGAAGATTGATTGCGGGCAAACGCATTGTCCGAGCAACCTGTACTCGAGCAACTTAGCGAATTTTGTTGAAATAACGAACGGGAAAAACGACGCCCCCCACACGCACTACTCGTTTCTATATTTTCGAACGCTTCGAAAAAGACAACTTGATAATTGCACGAAGAGAATTTTCTCTTAAAACTTATCCTGAAAATCATGCAATCGTGGGACAACATAGCATTTCGAAGAATTTTATGAAAGTTTTTTGAAATGTTACTATATTTTATTTACTAGTAATTATATTTAGTATACATTTTACTAGCAAAACTTCAAAAAACTCTCATAAAGTTCATAAAAATGCCATGTTGCTCCACGATTACATAATTTTCAGGGTAAATTTTAAAAGAAAATTCTCCCCGTGCAGCTATTTAATTTCGTTGCATTAAAATTAAAAAATTAAAGATTAGTTTCTTCAAATTGCCAGTATAATAATAAAATTCCAAATTTCATTCGACCACAGTTGGCCACATTTGTCAATTAATCGGTTAATGCAAAAAATTTAAGAGTAAAAATTAAAGTAAAAAAAATTTAGCGAGAAATTTTACAGAGAAGTCTCTTTACAATTTCGCATAATACTTTATACGCTTTACATCGCACAATGGCTTAAATTGGTAGAAGTGCATTAAGCGTACAATATTTTTCTGAAATTAATGAATTATATGTGTAGAATAATGCGAGATAATTCTTATCTTTCTGCGCAGTTTTCGCGATATTCTGTGAAAAAATCCCCGAACGAAGCTTTCATCTGCTAATAGAACGGAAAAAGAATTAATAACATCCTTTTATGTGCATGAATTTTTTAAACTATATTCGCGCGGATGTTTACGCAGATTTAATTTCATTGCTTATTGTTCTGTTAGACTCTAGTTTGAAAACCCGAGTACATGACATCGCATTAATCTCTATACACGCCTGTCTCGATAGATGAAGACTTGCATCTTGGCATTGTTCTAACTTGACAGCCTAATGTCAAGTTAGAAAAAGAAAGAAACTTTTTTATTCTCCTTTTTCTGCTTGGATTTTCGTTAGGAACGTTAAATATATTACTAAGTTATCTTGGATATGTTTACGATTCTTATTTCCCTCACAGTGAAATAATATTTCTTACTAGAAATCATAATTGTGAGACGGTATCGAACTCGAAACGTGCGCTCGGTAAATTACATAGCGAGAAATGATTCGTCAATCGAGGTCGAAACGATGTTGAATCGACGTTGAATCGACATCGTTTTGACATCGATTGACGAGTCATTTCTCGCTGGGTTCTGCTATTAAACTATCTAGCATTCTGGATTAGAATCTGCTAATAGAATCATCTATAAATACCTTAAATCTGTCAAGTGTTTTGCGTATTCACTCATTGTAGAATAAAATAATGCGAGCTAACTGTATAATTGCAAAAACAGCACACTTTTCACAATTTATCACCGTTCTACTTGTATTCCCAATTTGAGGCACTTTAACGAGCACTTGTAGATTATGACAAATCGATACTAAAATCACTACATATTATTTTTCTTAATATTCCGTGAAAGAATTTATAAATGCAATGCAGTTAGATGTGCCGCTCGAGAGAAACTGATCGCTCGTCTTGGTTACTGAAACCAGTCGAGTCCTTCGAGATCCGACGGCCGTCGCCAAAGACGACTCGTTCGTTGTTTGCTCAACTGATTATCGCGGTGTACGAACAAATACGCGGTGCATCTTTCAAAGTTATGCCGTCGCCTTTCGTAGCCGAAACCTGCGATGCCGTTTTCTCAGATGACTCCGAGATAAAGTGTCAATTCAGAAACCTGTCGCGGCCAGGAAAAAGTCCGAGTGAAAACTCGAAGTACGGAACTTTTCCGTCACCTGCTGATTATATGTCTCATCAGCACGCAAGTAACGATGTAATGTGCAATTTTCTATGTGCAATTCTTACATCATTTTTATGTAATTTATGTATTACAACTTATAAATTTGTCTGAATATGACAGGTGTTACCAAAACAGATATTTGCACATAATGTGTACGTACATGGATATATCGAAAACAAAACAATAACGAAATTGAAAAATGTAATTATTTTTCAGTAATTAAATTAATTACACTGTAGAAATGAAAGTTATTAAGGCAGAAACTATACATGTGTTCGACGTTTATGTACATATAATACGTTAATAAAAAACGGCAATATTTTACTGACAAATATGACGTCAATATTTAATACATCTCATCGAACAATTAGAAAACAATTGTTATTGCTACAAAAATTCTAATTTTTTACTTGCTGCATATAAAAAAATGCAGACAAAGTATCGCTCGATTAATTATAAAACTAATAAGTTTAATAAAATATGTAATTATATAGCATCATGGCGTTCTCTTAATGTGTGCAATTTAAAATAATTTGCAAGATTAATAGACGGATATAAAAAAAATTCTAATTAAGTTTGATATAATACATTAAATTTGCACATTTTTATTAGCTCAACTTTTTTATTTTTTCACACTCTTTTCATAATCATGTGAAATAATTTAGTAAAGACTAAAATATATTTTACACTAATTCTTTTTTTATTTGTTCTTACTATTAAGAAATAAATTTAATCGTATAATGTACATACACTTATATGTGTAATAAGAAATTTCTCTGACATTGAAAAAAATATATTCAGCAGTTTCTTTATACTTGGGAGGGAGTAGCTAAATAGTCACATACAAAACTGCCATCTAACGAGATTCCTTGTAACGTTAATTGATACGCGTTGGAAAAGAAGGTACTCAAAAAGAGATCTTCTGTAGATATAGTAGAATTTCAAAAGTAGTTATCTCTTAGCGAACAGTTATCCCCGCGGTACAATAATATTAAGTATATTCAAGATATTCTTAACATTTGTATAAAATTAAATAACACATTGAGTATGTGTGTTAATATAAAATGGAATTACCTTCACACATACACACAGTTGAAAAATTTGTGTTTTCTTGTTAAAAAAATGCCGGTTAAAAATTTGTGCCAAATGTTTAACACATTCATGTGTTGATATAACATATTGCTCTTGTGTTAATTGACTTCTCTCAAATGTAAAATTATTAAAATACTGAAAAGATATGTTAAAACAATACAATATGTATTTATTTTTAATCTTACACAATACATATGTTCTATATTATTGGTAACAAGATTTATCTGTTAAATTTGCACAATAAAATGTTGATTTTATTCTATATAACATAAGTGAGAGTGATTTCGGATCGTCATTTGATTTATTACATTTGTAAAATGTAAAAATTACATTTTTCAAAATTCATTTGTCATTAAAAATATGTTAATTTTACACAAAATTTATTTCAAATTATTTTGAGATTTGCATTGATTTTGTGTTAAAATATTAACAGAGTGTGATTATTTAACATATCCATATTATGTTAAATTAACACAAAAATTTGTGTGGACCGTGTGGGACATGTGACATCTGTTAAATTTAACCCAAATTTTTCAACTGTACAATTCTTTATTAATAACTATAGACTTCTATGTAAACGTATCTGTGTTGAAAACTATATTCATTCTAAAAAGCTATAAGCACATAGAATTATAATAATATTATAATATTAACAACAACAAATGCAAACGTTGACATCGCAGTTAAGTAAGTATATAGTCTAAAAAATATATTCCAAGAGAGAACAATTTTGATTAAATGGAAAGATCTTACGCGAAATCTGAACGTTTGTATATCAACTTTAGCGAATATATTGACGTTCCACGTGCGCGAAATATTAAATGCTTTTCTTGCACGATTCGGCAACGACGAAGGAATCGAAGAGCCGAATATAGAGCGGACCTAGAGGGTTACGTTGATGAGACTTCCTATACATTTATATAGGGCAGTCCGGAGAAGTTTTAGTATCTGCCGAGCGCTACGCTGTAGGAGATATTACCATCCATAAAGTTTTACGAACCGAAAATATCAAGCTTACTTGGATACTGGTTTATACGCGACCCCGCAGCCTATAGCTGCTTCTCTTCGGCAATTACAGGCGGCTCGCTTGATATTGAGAAACAGCGGCGATGTACGCGCGAAAAACGTATCTCGTTCGCGTGATTACGGCGATTACGAGGGAGGCAGCATAGTTTTCTTTTCTTTTTCGCAGAAACGGTGGCGAACCACTTAACGTCGTAGAACAAGACCGACATGATCCTTCGGGCAATACCTTTAAATTCGTGTAATGGGTTTACACGCATAGCGAATTTTATGAAGCAATGATTGGCGGTTAGTGGGCGAACGGCCTCCTAATTTTCTAAGGATCCCCGTGCCAGTAATAATTCTAGTCCTCGTTATCGCAACAAAGTTAACGCGCGAGAAATTAGACGTCACGTATTTAGCACATAAACGCTCCCGTCTACTTCAGATTTATAGCTTGTATGGCTTCGCGCGTATTTATACATGTAACCCAAATAGAAAGCACACCTATCTTTTAAAGTGGTTCCTGCATCAACAGACTAAAAGTGGTAAGAAATTGAATTTTGCGTAATGTTGCAATTGCAAGTTTTATCTGTCACTACGCGAAATTTTAGATCTGCAGTCTCGCCGATGAGATAAAAGTAAGAAAAAAAATGTTAAAGTTGTATGTAGAAGTTACGGGCTGATCACTCGCTGAAGCACGTTAAGGGTTAATATTTTTTATAGAAAAGATCTTAACGAAAAACGAGATACACATAATAAATGTCAGAAGGATTTAAATGCGCCATTGAATATATGAACTTCCGCAAGCGAATATTTGTTAATAAAGTGAAAAGAAAATATATAACGTCTTAAGAAAATCTAAGAATTTTTTTAGATTTGACAACGTCACATATTTTTTAAACGTGCATATAATAACTTAGCATATTAATGCAAAAAGGGGAATTTTCACCGAAGCATCCATACATATCTGCTCCTTCGTGCAGGAGCCACCTTAAAACGTCAAATTTGCACTTCTATGCCTGATAAAAGCCAAAGAAAGTAATTTTAAACTGTCGATATATTCGTACAAAATGTCTGTGTAAATCTGCGATTTTTTAAAATGCAGATTGAATATTCTGTACAGATCCGATGTTTCCGGAATAAAAATATCAAACTCAGATGCAATTTTTCAGTTATTGACATCATGCAATATTTTAGAAAGTACAATAATTTTTAAAATATCATTACACGCATCAAAATTTTGACTCGTCTTTCAAGTAGACATTCAAGACAATATTTCCATAATTTCCGAAAAAAGGGAAAATTTTGTTAAGCCATAAGCTTTTATAAAATTTTGAGTAGAAATGCTTATTTTTGAGTCTCATTTAAATAATCAAAGTACTCGAAATAAATTATCAAATACAAAAAAACGACTAATTACATTAAAACAATAAATTACTCACTCCACAGTTGTCCCGCCGTCGTCCGATGCCTCCCAGATCTTGTCCCCTTCACAGATTTTTTGGTTGAAATCCCACGGCACCACACTCGCGAAGAAATGGTTAATTAAAATAACGCACAAACTAATTACACAACAATCGCGCGACATTATACACTCTCGAAGTTAATTGAACTCAGCACACATTCTACTATCAAGGAAAAATAACGCTTTCGAAGTTACATTCCACTCGATTAATTTCTCAAATCCATAACGTAACACTCTCGTATTCATACATGATCCCCCCCCCCCCTCGTAAATATACTAAAACGACAGTTTATTGTAATTCCCTTGTTTTATCGTTTTTAATTCCGTTAGAAGTAAATTGCGTGAGATATCGGTTTCGCTATATTCGCGTCGCCTCGGTATATTTGCGGATCGTCAATCGTGGAATGTGAGAACTGATAATTTTATTAAATTGTTCACAACGGATGATCACGTGCTTATTTGCTACTTGTCGCGATCGCGCTTCGAGAAGTAATGAGTTGTTAACACGCGCTGCCTGCCGGCTCGAGCGTCGCCGTACGAATGATCGAGCGATCGACCTTGATAAACAATGCGAACGGTCGCCGTACGTCGTGGGCTGTACACGAAAATGTAAACACGCGTCAGAAAGTACGTAGTCACGGAAAATTTAACGTATTCTAGAAAACTGTAGAAGCGAATATTCGATCTATTTTATATTCTTCTGTTCTTTAAATTGATTTCAATAAACGGATAACGTTTTACGCCTTGTCTTGTGAACATCGTTGTTTAGGATGACAAAGTAATACAGCGAGAAGTTTTATTAAGAAACAATTAAAGAATTCGCATGCAAGAATATAAATTTATTACCACTAATCAATTTATTAATTATTAATAAATTGATTAGTGGTAATTGAAATGTAATTTAAGTGGTAATAAATGAAAATTAATAGCAGAGGATTACGTGTACCGCAATTACAAGTTTGAATGTGCGATCAATCAATTTTGATACTATTATAATTTGCAAAATATACTCCGATAGTTTCATATCAACATATTTAATAATTAATTCATAAGGTAATATCTAAAAGTTTGTAAATTGTGAACTTAAGCCAACGGCACACGATACGATTTTTCCTACTGGATTGCTTACGAGAGCCAATCAGAATGCAGAGTTTTAGATCAGATGACTTAAGGCTGAATCCTGATTGGCCCTCGTAAGCAATCCAGTAGGAAAAATAGTATCGTGTGCCGTTGGCTTTAGATCAGGTGGCTTAAAGTTAAATCCTGATTGGCTCTCGTAAGCAATCCAGTAGGGAAAATAGTATCGTGTGCCGTTGACTTTAGTTACTGACAGTAAAAGTATTTTATAGACACATACATATATGCTAATAAGAAGCTAATTTAGCAACTGCTACATAAACTCGTGCGTATCTTTCCATGCGGGACAGAGAGAAGTTACAACGTACAATAATTTAGCAATTAAAAAATGTCTATTAACCTGAATTAGTTATCGTGGCACTTGACGGTAGATCGTGTATAAATATCGTGTGCAGGCAACGATGCAGGCAACAGAAAATACTAAAATGGTCGGGTGCAAAGTTGCGTTGTTATTCCTTTTGTTGACGATTGCATGTCTGGCAGGTAAATAAATTTTGCACTAATAATATTTAATCATATGGTCAACCATCTAGTTGTGCGCGTATTTCTTATTATTTTATTTAAAGTAAGTACGCAAAATATATTCAGGTTTGGAAAGTAATTCGTTACTTGTAACGAAGTTACAGTTACAGTTACTTTTTTTGATAACTCTAACTTAACTTTGTTACTTTCTCTCCATCTGTAACTGTAACTTAACTCAGTTACATTAGTAGTGTAGGAATTGAGAATTCTATCATATGTTTGTCAGATGTGTTTGCGTCCTCGCGTCCACGGGTGTTCCGCATGTAACGTATTTATTTTCAAGACGAGATGCCCTTGTCATTTGCGAGCGACGGTCGAAAGCGTTAAACTCAAACGTGTCGGAGTTTAGCGTATCGATATCTAATTGGCCCACGTAAGCAGTGGCCAAAATAATAAAGCCGTACCTCGGGGGCCGAAAAGGCAGACGTTAGAATTCGGAGAAAGGAGATAGACGTGCGCCGGTTAGCTCCAACATAACGTGCGAGTCGCGAATCTATTGTAACGTTTAGTCGATATTAAATAGAACTGAGTTTGATTTTCACGATCCGATCAAGTATTTATTCCAACAATTTCCGACATCCGCAAATCCTACAGTAGTTACTTTATATTTTTTAAATCTTCACAGATCGCATTACGCCTTGCATTTACGCATAAATGCTTCTAGGCAAGATGTTGGTAGCCCAATAATTGTAATCTAACATGTGAATTCATATACCGTTTTCCACCTTCTCCTGTGCGCCGGTTTCTTTTTGGACATAACACAGTTTTATTTAGATAGAAACCCGTCATGCATTGAAGGAGGTTTCAGATTCGAATCCTGGTTCCGATAATTTTTTCTCTATAAGATTTCTTTACCATGCGGGGAGGGTATTAAATGCTAAATATAGCATTTTAAAATAATTAGAAACCGTTTGTCGATTTTAGTATGTGAATTTACTGACGACAATGATTCCATCTAAATGAAACTGTGTTACGTTCGGAAAGAAACCGGCACGCAGGACAAGGTGGAAAACAGTATATGAATTCACATTCTATTTAGATTACAATTATTGAGCTACCAATGTCTTGCTCGGACCTAAAGGCGCTATCGCTTATTTGATTCCTAATAATACCTACTTATTTTGTGCAATTCTTCTAGGTGCGAAAAAGTCTGTTTCCAAGATAGAGAATGCTGTTGGTTCTAAGATCTTTCATCATTGGATCCATGATTTATTTAAGATACATGAAGTCCCGACAGATTCAAATACACCAACGTCGAATACAGTTCCGGAAAATTCTTCCAATAAGCCAATGACGAATAACATTACAGAAAGTTTTACGAATCATCTAATGGATAATTAATTCATGAGGATTCCAAGAATCGAATTTTCTTGTATAAACGGTAAATTACGTTACTTTATTTCTACGTAAAACTAATTCTTTTATTTTTACAATTAAATTAAAATACATCTGTACACTAGGTAGGAATCACTGATGTCTTCCCATATAAATTTGTGCACATATCAACACATTTATACATTTTTTGCGTATACATATAATTTTACAACAGGAAATTTTCAATGGAAAGTTATTAAATGGATGAGTTGAACGGCAACGTTTTTATTTTGTATTTGTTCATTCTTCAAACTTTATCCGCGGAAACTAAATATTCCTGTAGAT
>NW_011967192.1:1603663-1613713 GCF_000949405.1 Vollenhovia emeryi
GATTGTTAAGTCGTAAAAATGAAGGGGAGTTCATCGTGCAACTGTGACCTCTCGTGGGTCGACAACCTCTCATTTCCTTACTGTCTTGTTATTGAGGGATCGGTCGCAGCGCTATTTTTAGAAAGAAAGAAATCGTGAAGTCCACTGGACGTAACAGATCGTTTTCAAAAATTTTTGCTACGAAAAAGTAAAATTCATATACGAAACATATATTTTCTGTCAAATTCAAAATAGCATGACATTTCCAAGTATATCGAACAATTGTAAATGACAGAAATAATCAAAAGCAAGGAGGTAAAAAGGCAATTGAAACAAAGCGACAATATTATCGGACTGACATGAAACAGATTTAAAAAATAGAAATATTTTTGTCGCCCTTCCAAATAGACTGGCAAAATCAATTGGCGATTCCGCAGCTGTTACGTGCCAAAAGTACCGGCGGACAACGACGTTCTTGCTACTTTCACGAGAGACATATTGAAGGACTTCATTGCGAAGGAGCAGGCACCTTACGCTATTGTTACCAAGGAAACAGAGCATGTAGCACGTTTTTATTGACAAATAAAAGAAACCGTGCGCAGCCCTTGTCAAAATGGAACACGGTTAAGCGACTGGCTGCCTAAGCGACTGCTATCGCTAGTGATATTTAATATCTTTGCGTACGTCTACTTTTTAATGCTTCACGAAAACGCGTTATTTGTACACATACACATAATGCAACGGTCGTTTCGGAAGAGTGTAATATAAAAATATTCACATGCACGCATAAACTTTCGCGACTGCACAAATATAATAAAATAAATAATTACTCCACATTTTTACTCTTCACTTCTTCGTTGTATAAATATCTATAAGCACGTGAGATTTATGGGCCACCAAAAACTCGAAACACAATAGCTCGATAGTACCCTTCGGGAATTATCCTTCGCCTTTCCGATTATGAAAGATCTTTAGTTGTAGAAGAAGAAGCAAAATGGAGGTTATATAATATTTACAGGCGCAATAAAAGTATGCCTTTAGCGATCCATTCACCTGAACCTTCCGTTGAGGAAACACCGCGTCGCGGAACGTTGGGCGTACAATAATGCCAGATACGCGTGAAGAGAATGCGATTCTCAGACGTTCGACTCAAGTCGCATCCGTACCAGTTTTACTGCTTTTTTAGCTTCTTTTTCGCCACGCTCATTCCTTTATACCTTTAATCCTGGTTATTCCGTCATGCGATTCTGTAAGTTACGTGACATTGGCGACCGCCGACGATAAAAAAGGAATTCTTTTTATAGATATATTGGTGATATAAAAAGTATATTGTAACCGCAATTTTCTTGGTAGATACACTTTGCAACTTTTTGTCCAGATTCGAACGAATCTCCGCAAAAGTATTTTTCATATGTGTATACGAAAAAAATAAAGTATTAACAAGATTAGTGTAATGGAAATAAAATCGTTGAAACAGCATCAAAAATAATGAATGCAAAACATCAGATAGTTGTCTTAATAATCTGAATATTTAGTTCAATGCTTAAAATTAAAATCCATAGCATATACAATTGAGCTAATTATTTATGTTTGCGGTAGCCTGTGACGTTAACGTTTAATTCAAGCAGCTTCGTTTCTTTTAATTCGACAGCATTTTTTTCCGTAAGTATATAAAGTTTGACCAGACTTACTTTAACGAAAAAGTTAAATTTATTGAACCGTTAACTTTCCGAACAATCTAATATTCATAAAGTTAATGGCATTAAAAATTGGTACAGTTACAGTGTCTCTACAGATTTGGCAAATTTAAGGTACACGCAAATTTTTGTTTAGAAAAAAAGAGGTTTAACAAGAGATTAATATACGTAAAAAAGGCACACCGTTACATTGTAAAATGCAAATATTTCGGTTATCACTGTTCGAGCGTACTGTAGCCGAGTCGCCATTTTGGAACGAGGCCGCACGTTCCCACGTAGTCGCAGTTAATTTATCGGATTTTCCTCCGGTTCTATCCCTCACGCCCATGGGCCAAGATGGCCGACTCGGTATCCATGGAAACACTCACTCTCTCGCATCTCGAAGGGACGAGCGAAATAGCGCGCGCGCCACGTCAGCCAAAGAGGGGTGGCGCGCTCGGGTAATGGGATACGAGCCGACATATTTCCCGTATCGCCCATCGAACGAGCCATCTAATCTACAGGGCCCCGTTTCTTCGCCGCGGGAACGACGAGAATGACGATGAAGATCGTTATTATGTGCTCGAGAATTTGCAATCCAATGCAGTTTACGCGATCGTAAAGGGGTGCAACTTGGCCCGCTCTTTTTCTTAATCTGTGGGGAATGTATGCGGAAAACCGCCGAGCGGTCTCGTAAACCGCGGACCATCAATAAGTCTCCCCTCTCAAGAACCAAAAGCTACCGTGATGATGTAAACACTGGCCGAAACGGCAACGCTAAATTTATGAATTAACAATCCGGGCGATATGCGCTGGCACGTCTTGCGCGTATCTCATCATGGGATGCTTGCAAACAGCGTGTGAAAGCAACAAAATCATACAACCTTCGCCAGTTTTAGTGCAATAGATTTAGCAGATGCAGTAAATTTATATCATGTCCATGGATCTGTTTCAATATAAATCGAATGTGCTATACGTACACACAGATGATCAAGTTTATATGTAATGTAAAAAAAAGTATTGCAAGACTGTCATTTTTTAGATGATTCACATAACACAGGTCTCGTAGACTACATTATACATATTTGCAGGTAAACCTTCGGAATTATATTGAAATTGAAATAGAGGAGAATAATATTTTTACGTGTTACGTTATTAATACATTTTTTATAATGGAACGCGATTCAATCTAGAGATGCAAAACGCTATTGCAAATATAACTAAAGAAATATACTTTAATATTACTGAAGTGTAATAAATTTAAGATTAAAATATTATATTTTAATACTTTAACAATTATATCATTGATTTTATGTGCGTATGTGTGTGTGTGTGTGTGTGTGTGTGTGTATAATTCACGTAAGAACAAATAAATTACAACGTTTTGATCACTCTAACATCGAACATGTAAATGTAGAAGAGAAAGAAAATATATTACTATGGAAACGGTTTATATTACGCATGCATTCAGATAGAGATAAGTTTTAATTTAATAATTTTGTACATAAAAAAATTGATGAGTTTGGTAGAAGAAATTAAGTTGACTTAAATTTCGTATAAAAATTTGACATTCAAAAATTTTAAGATTGAAAATTTCTGTATTTATTGACCAACCTATAAGATTCCAAATGCACATTTGTAGATTTTGATTTGTAGAATACAATTATAAAACTTTTAACTTAGCTTTTATAGTATAGATGAAAAAATAATTTACAATTAGGTGACTAACATAAGAAGTCGATTTAAATCGTTCCACCAAACTTCTCAATTTTAATAGATATATTGGAAATATGTATATCTTAGTCATTTATAAAGCAATGTTTTTGATTTGATTCAGAATATCGTAATTCTAAATGAATGTTTTTAATAAATTAATGTAGTTTTTTAGGAATTAGATTTTTTTGGCTAAATTAACGGAAATCATTATCTGTGTTGTCGACGTAAAAATATGAAAGCAAATCATACTCATTTTTTTTTTAGAAAAATGTCAAAAATATTCGCAAGTATAATTAATTGTGAACAATATTTTAGGGATACTTTTGCATGACTTAATTAATATTTCGTGTTTTAACTTAATTAAATATGATAGTATAACTAAATCATAACTCTTTAACAAGAAAACTAATTAAGATCTGCGTATCGCGATGGAAATGACCATTTTAGTGAATCTCAGTGTCCTTAAAAATGTCATTTTAACGTCAAAATGACGAATAAATAATGTTAGCTTGCGCTATCTGGAATAATCTATGTATATTTTGGAAATGTAATATTATATGTATAGATATTTATGTAATATTATAAATATAGAAATTTTAAGTTTCCCACGCTAGTCATGTACTATCGATGACACGTACGGCAGAATGTTAAAAGTGATAGGCCAGTTTTTCGTTTTTTTATTAACTGTTAATCAAAGGTTAGTCAACTCTTTATCTTTTATATATATTATTATCTAAGAAGAGACAGGTAGTCGACTAATCTCTGATTAACATTTAACCAGAGAATGAAAAACCGGGCCTGAGATATCGGAAGTTAATAACTCAGATGAATGCAAGCAAAATATGTATATACATATAGACATCATATTATAAAAAAATGTTATACAAAATGGCACTATCGAGTTCTTCCATGAAGTGGAACATTAACATTATGTGATTTAAATATATATTATTTTCTTCTGTGCATTTCTGCGAAGACAATTTTGTTCTAGGTTACACGGGTGTTTTGTATCTACGGTTAAGAGCTCGTTCGTCGGAGAAAGATACTGGACGACGGCCTCTATAAAACATATTATTAGGTACGACCGGGGGCCGCGTTATGGTTAAAGCGCCAATGCGGGATAAGTCTCGGGAGGGTTGCTACCGGGGGATCAAATGCCTTGCTGCAGCTTGTAAAGGCGTTTGCTCAGCCAATAGCAGCGCGTCGCGACGCTCCCCTAAGATACGAGTGCGCCCCTTTGCTCCCCGAGTTTCAGTCGTACCGCGGATAATGGCGAACATTCCGTGGCTGATATACTTCTACGACTTCCATCGAATGTTAAGCTGTCGTAAATTAATCTCGTAAAAGACGGACAAAATGGAACGGACGCCGGGGAGCTTTTCTTTACCACTTAAAAACGTTATCTTAAAAATATAATTTTCTGGTATAAAATATATACATATGTATCCCAGATAGCACAAGACACTTCTATGAACATTTTAAGAATATCCTTTAAGAATATTTGGAATATTCCGTAGGTGATTCTTATATATTTACCTAATGTTCGTGGAACATTCGACTGGCACTACTATAAATCTTTTTCGAATGTGAATAGAATAATCTATCGAATATAGCGTGCTTTTTGCATAAGATAAGTGTATTACACAATAAATAATATGCAATACATAAACTCGATGAATATTAAAAAATTATTCTGAACGAATATGCCAAAGACATTCTCGACGAATGTTCTAAAAATGTTCTTCTTTGTTATGAATATACGATTTCCAATTATAATAATCTATATACATTTATAGAATTTTTATAGAACTAGAATGTGCTATCTGCGGTTAGACTTTCTCTTATTTAAAAATCATCCTGCAATAATATAAAAGGCGAGACCATGAATCAATCCAACAGAATTTGAACCACGTATCACATATAGTTATGTATGAACAAATTTCATACATAATTTTACAAAACTGCGTACAGCTTTTTGTAAATAATTATATACGAAAAGTTTTTTAACGTACAAATAATAATATATTATACATGTAATGGATATCTATGGGACATCTATATAAATATCCACTAGATACTGATATGGATGTCTAATGGATATTGGCATAATTATCCTATGAATATCTATGTATTAGATCTCGAATGACGGGCATTTGGATATCTAAAGCACGCCGTCTAACGGATAGTTTTTTAGGTATTCGTAGATACCCTTAATATCTGTCGTGGATATCCATTAGATATCTAATAGATATTTATGTTCCGTGTGGGCAAGTTCGAATCCTGGCTGAAGTAATATTTTTCGCAATAAGAATAATTTAAAGTACGGGGAAGGGAGGGATTGAATGCTAAATGTAGCATCAAAAATATAATTACTAATCGTTCATTGATTTGAATATGTGAATTTGCTGACGATAATAATTCCACCCGTAAGAAAACTGCGTCTGAAAAGAAACCGGCGCGCAGAACAAAGAAACGATATATGAATTCACACAAAAAAAATTACAAGCTTGGGTATATGGTGTAGTAATATGTATATGGAAATGTCTTACCGTGGTTTACCTGTTATTTGTGTTTCTAAGTTACACGATTGCCGTTAACTTCTAAATCTGGACAGAACAAGGATTTTTATGAGTGTGAAAGCTTCGGCGTCGGAACTCGAAAGTCTGAAGAGTCTAAAGTGGAATGCTGAATGCACTTGAATATCCAAAACTGAGCGTCGGATACCAAATATAATATTAACTGCTTGTGGAATTCTCTCTCTCTCTCTCTCTCTCGCGCCCCTTTCCACTCTCTCCTCCCTCTCTCTCTAGGGAGAACTATGAATTGAGTGAGTACTTCCATTTCTATCTCAAGCGACCCTGACGCCAGTCAGGAAATCATGGCGCATGGAAAGTACGTGTTCTTTCATCAGGTAGTTTCTAATAGGGGGTGGGATATCAATAGGCTTCCTATTAAAAAATTTAATTAATTGTTAAATTGTGTTAAATTACATAGTCATCAAAAGTATATTCAGGTTATTGAGGTTTAGCCATGATCCAGACAACTCGCTCTTGCATCGTATCGGCTCGCCTTTTATACTAATACGGGACGATTTTTCTTACGAGAAAGACTAATGCGCGGTCGCCACGTCGCGGCAGTATGTGGTACTAGTGCTATCTATTCAGGAGGGAATCAGGCGTACCCATGGACGTAAGAATATATGGACGGAGTGTAAGTTAGCGGGGGTCAAGCGAGAGTAGTGAGGGGAAAAGTAGTCATCACATATGGCGGCGACGCTACCACGAGGCGTCCTTACAATCACCTAGTCATCACATATGGCCGCCACCACGGTTTTACGGTGGCCGCCACCCAATTTCCCCTCACCGCGCTTGCTTGGGTCCCCTCGTCCTAAATCCTACATTACGCTCCGTCCATATATTCTTACGTCCATGGGCGTACCGGATCAGGCACATGTCTATATTCCGCGTATATCCCATACACATACGAGAAATAACGTACACTACTAAGATATTATACGAATGTTCTCAGTTTATCCTGTATTATCACAGAACATTCAGTATGAGTACAGAATATTCGAATGATATCATGTGCTGTGCGGATCATCAGGCACTTCCTCCGCACGCCGAGAAGAAGTGCTAGTTTTGCGCACCACCATCGTCCTCGTCAGCAGGTCACGTCGCTGTCGAGGACGATGACGGTCAAACGAAATATATGCTTGCAGCGTCTTATATACCCTTCTCCCCTCCAAAACCACCTCCCCCTTCTTCAACCGATTCGCGAATTCTTTGAAAACTGCACTGAGTTTTCCTTTTAGCTCTAGTCTTAGCACATTTCTATCTGCATCCTACACTTTCCCTCTCTCTCACTCAAGGGAGAGACAGCGTCTCGCGCGTTCGTCAGAGCAGTTACAACTGCGCCCCCCCCCCCCCCACTTTCTCTCCTCAAGGAACTGCGTCTTTCTCAGGTGGGTCTCATTGTGTCGGAGAAAATGTCGAGCGACATATTGTGCGCGGATACAGTTATATTCGTGTTGGTGCAAATACTCGACTGTTTTTTCAAGTAAATTCCGTGCGATCGTACTTAGTATCCGTACTCATAAGGCGGGCGCCTCCTCTTATTGCTAATTAAAGCCAATATTGTTAAGCAATAATATTTCGAGTATTCGCACCAACACGAATATAACTGTATCCGCGCATAAGATGTCGCTCGACATTTTTTCCGATACATTGACACCTAAACAAGATGCGCTTCGGCGAGGAGGAGAAAGAGGAGGGGGGGCACAAGTGTAAATGCTCTGACGAACGCGTGAGATGCTATCTTGTATATCTATATTAGCAACAAATAAAGAAAAAAATTTACGAACAAATTCCGGATTTTAAAGATCATAGGAGCTAACATTTTCGCGGCCGTGTGTGAAGAATCGTAAAGTCACGGTCGCCCATTCAAGTTTTAACCACACTCAATGTTGCTTCACCTCGAGGTCTGTTGGCGTTGCATGCCTCACATGCTCCTGTTTGCCCCAACGACCAATACCGTCATTTTATTTACGATTTAAGTGACGGCATTGATCGTTGGGGCACGCAGGAGCATGTTGGACCATGCGACGCGAACAGACCTACTATGATCGGACGGTCTAGCGGTGATTCTTGGGCTCTGATACTTCCTTCTTGCAATGTAATACACTTGTACGTATACTTGTAGTACATAACGTGTCTTTATTAAATGTTATTAAATGTTTAAAATTATTTTTGAACGCAACCCACACAGCGTACTTTATTTGGAATATTCTGAGAAATTCTAAATTGTCTCAGACTTTTAAATATTATATATAATAATCCCCTTTAGTGTTACCGAATCTTCTACCAAATGTAAAAAAGGAATCATGCATATTTAATTTCTCGTAATCAATCTCATATCAAATGTGTACTTACGTTTTGTGGCATGATTGTCCAAATCTCGTGACATGATTGACCAAACCTCGTGGGATGATCCAGACTTCGTGGCACTTTGTATAACACCTCAGTATTAATCACACGCGACAGGCAAGGAAACACGAAAAATATACGATTGCATAAAGTTACTATTTCCACTCGGTATTGTAAATTTATCCGATGGTACGAATTTTAATCAACAGAAATCGCCGATGAATACATTTAAACTATCGATGAGTAAATATTACAATGTAATTAAGCACGGATTAATTGATATCATTAAGTCTTCAATTAAACGTATCGCGATGAAATTTTGACTCAAATTTCTGCAGTCTGACCAGCATTTGTATGATTCCGTTAATAAAAGAAAATTTTGAAGATTATATATTTCTGTTTTTATAAACGTAAAACTTGAAAATTATAATTTAACATAAATTTTAACATCGACACCGTACAATAAACGCGACTGATTTAATCGAGACACAATCGACCGAAAATAATTAGAAATTCAATGTCGCACATGTATTTTCATTTATAAATTCCGTAAAAAATATATAAAGTAGTAATATTAATAAATCACCGATAAACACTAGTTAAGGCACTCGATTCAATATATCGTATATTATTTCGTGTTTTCAACCTAGAAACGGCCAACAAATTATACTCGAAGCAACGAGAGACTCACTGCGATGATACGAGATGTGTCCGAATACGAGCATTGTTTAAAGAAGCAATTATCGTCTGCAGTTATCACAATGAAGAAGTACTTTCAAGTTAGCTAGCGCTTTGATTCTTGAATATATCTGATGTGTCAACCGCGCTCTTGCCGGCTAACTGAGCATCGATGGCAAATCGCTGGGATTCAACGATCGCGCGATGATATCGATCACTGATTATTCGCAGAGAGCTATCGCGGTTTCTTCCCGCACTTGTCGCGAACGCGTATCAAGAAAGAATAATACGATATGCGGAGCTGCGCGGGCATAACTGACTCATTCGACTTTCGACTGTCGCCGCGTGAATGATCCTGCGTACGGCGTGACGTGTTTCGCCGAGCGTCGTAAACAACTCGGTCGAAAACCGAGCGGCGGTTCGAAGAAATGACGTAGCGCCGTGAACACACCTCGATCTAAAACAATCTATTAGACCAAATCATTCGGCGCGATTCAGTCGAGCGAGGTGGATGTTTCGCGTGTCTTTGCGTCGCTCGTCGTAACGCGATCATTTCCTACGAGAATCTCGATCGTCTCGTACGAGAAACATTAACATTTATCAATTGCGTTTAAGTAATTGTCGCGACCCGTAGTCACATCGTCGATGTCTACGGTGATTCGTCGAGGTGAATATCACGCGTAATTCGAAGAGAAAATGCGATCTAAAGCGCGAGGTAATACACGTTCTCGTCAGGTAAAATGATAACAAAAAGTTATAATCATAACAAAATGTATTATATAATATATATATACATATAATTAATATATCGATCGCTTGCCAAGAAATAATCTCGCGGACAAGTATACGTACAAAAGTGTACGTATAAAGTTTTTATTTTCGTCGCGTTCGGGAGTGCCGTTTCAATAATCGAACTAAAAACTTTTTAAAGCCCATTTGAGGAACAAGTATTCGTCCATTCCTGTCGATGACCGATGGCACTTCCGATGGCGGTCGATGGCACTTCCGAGATTTGGCAGTTTCTCGGATATAATACTCGCCGACTCGAAGTGGAGGCCCCTGGTAAAAGTTCCGTT
>NW_011967192.1:1615015-1625309 GCF_000949405.1 Vollenhovia emeryi
AACGGAATTTTTACCAGGGGCGAACTTGACGGAACAAAATACATTCTTTCACGTGGGTTTTACGGGAGTGTACAATCGCGCGAACGATCTTTGTGTTTTCGCGAGTGTGCCGGAGGACAATCTGCGCGTAGGAGCAGGCCAAGGAAAGGCATCGGGCTCCGGCGGAGCAACTTTAAGGTAAATATTTTTTATTTAGTGTAAAATTAATCTTTTTTTCAGTTTATTTTTGAGTCGTTTTACTTTATCATTCTATAATTTCGAAATAACAATTTATTTTTTAGAGTTTATTAGAGAGAATTAACATCAGGTTTGAACCGCGATTCAAAGATCCGTGACACATCTATCATCGATATTGCGGTTCTCGACTACTCGAGCTATCGAACGACGTGCGAGCGCGACTGTGCGCCACTCACGGTAGTCGCGAGTACTCGAGTAGTCGCGGTTGTAGTCAAAGAGTAAAGGGACATTACTCGTTGGTTGTAGTAATATCACTCGAGGGAGGTGGCGGTTTATTTGTAATAATGATAATTACACGAGGATTGAACTTGCTAAAGATCGTTCACAGAAGCCGAAATACGGCCGCGGCGACGAATCTGCGGCCCGTTAGACTGACTCACGGGTAAATAAAGTTATTATGTAACTACACGTTATAGGCTATAGGTTATGTTCCAATGTTTCGCCGCAGGAGTAGCTTCGTTGCGCAGTGTCTTTACGCGAAAGGAATATCGTAATTCACGCTATTACTTCCTTATCAGGCCCGGAGGAAACTATCGCGATCTCCCACCAGAAAACAAGCAGTGGACATTGGCAGCCGAGGTTTTCGGGGGCTTCATGTGGTGGTGGATATTATGGCACTTCTGGCATGACTGGGGCCACATTGTCGTGAGTATCGTGTCATTTTTTTTAAATATTTGCCCCTCGTACATTTCTAACATCAACTCGGCCACCCCCTGATGCGGACAATTTCCTCTTGCGTTCAGGGAGAATTCGATTATCCAGACCCATCCAAGTGGACGGACGAGGAGTTAGGTATACCTCCGGATGATTATCCCGTGCCTGCGACTCGTGTACTATAGATAATTTTACAGCTGTGTTGCACGAAGGTAAAAAAATATATTTATCGTTATACCGAGATAAGAATCTGCGAAGTTTCAACATTCACGCATAGAATAAAAAGAGTGTTATGTTTACAAAACTGGATATAATTATTTTGCTTCTCATCTACTTTGCAGCCTTACGTTGTACGCAAAAATCGTTTATCGATTTGAATACGCGAATTTGCTGACGATAATAATTCCACGTGTAAGAAAACTGCGTTATGTCCGAAAAAGAAATCTGCGCGCAGAGCCAATGTGGAAAGAAAACGGTATATAGATTCACGATTTTCAGAAAAATTACAAGACTTGCAAGTTGGGCTACATACATCTTGCCTTGTGACCCACATTGGCGTGTTCTCATATGTTGTTTAGTTTTAGATAGGGGTCTTACTTGGAAGTTTATTCTCACACGTTGTATATTTTCCTAATGTTTCAAATACACGGGTCTTAGACATTACTTCCTCTTCAGGTAGAAAAGAAGTGGAATAAGAAAAGGGTATATGTACTTAGATATGTGCATTGCCAAATTTTTATATCGCAAACAACGAAATCTCATTGCATATATATTATTTTAATATTGGTGTTCTGTTACAAAAGTTTCATGTAAGGCATCTTTAACGAAAGTATAATGAAAATCAAGAGCTTGTACATCCATGCGACACGTATATTAATTTCCCTTCGCGACATTGATAGAGACCGTTTTAATCTCGAGATATTCCTTCAGGCCTTCTTCTCCCCTGAAATGAAAAGACACAAGTTTAACAATGCATCACTTAAATCAACCCGGCTTAATTAATTATCGCTTACAATTCACGTCCTATGCCAGATTGCTTGAAGCCGCCAAATGGCGTTTGGGGTGTGATAGCGTCGTAACAGTTTACCCTGGAAACAAATTATCATTGAGCGTACAGAACTGTGCACGCAGTAGAGCATTATCACGCATTTCTCGCGTACTCACCAAACGCTACCCGCCTCTACTGCCTGGGCGAATTCCAAAGCCTTGTTAATGTCTTTAGTAATTATGCCCGAGGCAAGACCGTAGTTAGTGCGATTGGCGCGCTCGATTACTTCATCCATGGTGTTGAATTTCAAGATTGTTTGGACCGGACCAAAAATTTCCTCCTTGGCGATTCTCATGTCGTCGGTTACGTTCGAAAAGACCGTGGGTTCCACAAAGTAACCGGCGTCGCCCTTGCGATTCCCACCGGTTTCCACAACAGCGCCCTGCTGTTTGCCGGAATTGATCAGGCCCATGATCTTGTCTAACATATCCTGATCGATCTGCGGGCCCTGATTCGTCTTAGAGTCAAACGGATCCCCCACTTTTCTGTCAAGCGCCAGCTGCTTAGCTTGCTTCACGAATTCGTCATACACCTTGGCATGTACAAATGTACGCGATCCCGCGCAACAGTTTTGCCCATGATTCGCAAATATCGCGTTGTGCGCGATCCCTGCGGCTTCTTTCACTGTAAGCATACACAGCGTGATATAAATGTGATTATGTAACAAAGTGTACAAAGATGCCTCATTATTCTGACAACATACCGTTTGCATCATCGAAAACAACGAGCGGGCTCTTGCCACCCAATTCAAGGCTGACACGCTTGAGATTACTTTTACCAGAGGCTACCATTATGGAATGCCCGACCTAGAGAAAGAACACAATTTATATCAGCACATAGATTTTTATCAATACAGTCATATTGTATAAAATGTGGATACCTCGGTAGATCCGGTAAAAGCGACTTTATTAATTTCTGGATGTTCAGCAATAGCCGCGCCAGCAGTTGGGCCGTAACCTGGAATGACATTTACGACGCCCGCTGGAAAACCTGCCTCCTTAGCTAGAGCGGCCGCGTAAAGCGCGCTCAGGGGTGTTTGTTCCGCTGGTTTTAAGATCACGGTACATCCAGTAGCCAATGCAGGGCCCCATTTCCAAACCAACATCAGGAAGGGATAATTCCAAGGGATGATTTGTCCTACAACGCCGACTGGCTCTTTTCGTGTCAATGTAACATTAGCGTCGCCTAGTCAGATAATAAATAGAATTATTTACTGTCACTCAATTATACAATTCATATTATGTCACAAGTGGGCAAAGCAATGATTGTGACGCGCGAAATTTAATAAAATATATTAATTTACTGTAATGCTCTCCACACGTGTGCCCTCTTTTTGTCCGGTATTGTACATAAGGTAATTTATAAATATGAAAATACCTGTTGGAATAGTAGTTCCAAGTATTTTATCACACCAGCCTGCGTAGTAACGAAGAGTAGCAACAGACGCTTGAATGTCCTCCACAGCACTCGCATACGTTTTTCCATTGTCAAGAGTTTCGAGAGTGGCAATGTAATCTAAATCGCGAGTAATGAGATCTGCAAACTGTTTTATTTGTTCACATTTAGTGTGCTGTCGGCGTTTTTGCATCAAGTATAAAAAGTTTAGTATCACAAAATTTTACCTTGTGCATAAGCTGTCCACGGGCGTACGGATTCATTGTGCGCCATTTCGAATTTCTGTGAAAGGCCCGTTTGGCGGCTTCCACTGCTTTATCGACATCAGCCTGAAGGGAAATTCATTCTTTTAAATTGTAGTCGATCAATTTTTAATATTACTAAAGTTTTACATCTGTTGGGTGAAAGAAAATTTAATGGTGACGCGCAACTGATGCGTAAAGGTTTTCTACTAGTTTACTGTCGTTAGTGCCATATAATTCTCTACAATCTCTTATACATTTAAAATCTTCATATGCTTAAAACAATAATTTACACCTTGAAAAACCTACAATATTAAATTGCAACAATTTTCATATAAAATTATAAAATGTGTCTGGAATGGAAAAAGGAAAGAAGGATATACTGTTTGTAAATCCGTTGATGTATCCTATATGTAGACATGTGTAAATATTATCTCTCTTGTAGATATAAAAGTACGAATAGATAACAAAATAATACGATAAGATAACCTTTGGATATCACCTCACAGCACGAATATACAAAAGCAAGTCATCCGAGTCAACACAAAGTTGAAAATTATTTTAAACTCTACATATTTCGAGCTATGCCAATTAAGTCACGTTAGGATTTATTAGGATTTATTGGAATGCCAATGAAATAATTGTCTGTCAATTTTATCTATTTTCTATTGTACAATTCTTATATGTTCTGCGTTGTCACAATAATTTTACCTTGTCTCCTTCGGCGATTTCAGCAATGACTTTACCATCGGCAGGATTTATTGTGGGAAATTTACGACCACTCACAGCATCCACAAATTCATTGTCGATGAACAGCTACAAAGAATATTTGATATTATTAATGACGCGATAAAAATAACTTTTCGATTTAAAAAAAATCTTGTTAAGCACTTAAAATACTGACAAAGTCATGAATTTCAAAACGGTTTGGAGAAAGAGATAGGATTTATCCCCGTCCTCAACATTCTTTATAATCGCTATTCAAATTCAATTAAAAATTTGCAAAATTATTCAGATTCATATTTTAATTATTTTAAATAGAAGTTGATATTCTTTAAATAACGCTTGGAAAGTTTCTTTATGCACAAAACACAAGCATTATTCTATTAGCGAATCTTTATCGTTGAAAGGTTTGCAATGTGAATCTGGTTTGAATCTCATTTAATTGGAAAACAACGAGCGCATTCTATGAAACAATGCGAGATATCGGCTTACTTGAGTGTATTTAATTTGGGCTTGCTTTGCCATTTTCTTCTCGGCGATGTTCACACTCTGCGATGACTACACTCGGCAACGGTCGGCGAGTAAATGGTCGAGGAACGTTTAGAGAGACAACGTCGCCACCATCGTTTCTTAAGAGATTATTTCCGACATGTGATAAGATTGTTCATAAACATCCACTTCGCTCTGCCTCCCCGTCCTTTTCGAATTTTTACGATTAACTGCAATGAATTCGAAAGAAAGGATTACGTCGAGTATGTTTTATAATAATATATGTAACACACACAATTTTAATTGTCAATATAACAAAAATATTGTTAACACACGCAAATATAAGTCGTTTTTTAAAACGACTTAGTACGTCATGACTATTTTCATTATCTTCTCGTGGTATTTTTACACGCTTTACTTGCAATTAGTTGGAGTGAAAATTTTTCCAGTCTCGAAAACACGCTATTTTTTTTCAAAATTCTTTTTACGATGCGTATGTAGTATTTTACATTGTGCGAGTCGATCTATTGAAAATAATGCGATGCACAGTTATTTCTCGGTGATAGAATCCGTATTCGGTTTCCTCTCGGAACTCTGCCAAGTACAGTGGTCCTTGATCTATTTTGGAAATGCTGTGTGGTTAGTCATAATCACCTAGTGATTAATTCTTTTTCAAATTATCTGCTGTTTGGTTGCCAATTAAATGGAATTAAATCACATATCTCTAGATTTGTGCTTTTGAGTTTAATTATACGTTCGAATTTATCAGGGAATTTCCTATCGAATAATAATACAAGTAGACTGTCTGAGTCGGTAATCTGAGTATTGGCAGAGATTTTTACACAGGGCATCTTCGCGGGTGCCCCAACTTTGATAGGATAACACCGGGTCATCAATATTTTCGTATGCAGGTTGCACAAAAAAAAGTGTCTGCATAAAATAATCTTTTAATAGACATTTAATCGTACGCATTTCGTGTTCTTTCATGTTAAAAGAGCATCTTACGTAAATACGTTAACGCATCTTTTTATACATTATAAAGATATTAATTTTCGTATAACGTATACACGGACAGAATTTTCTCTTAAAGTTTATCCTGAAAATCATGTAGTCGAGAGATAACGTGGCATTTCCAAGAATTTTATGAGAGCTTTTGGAAATTTTACCATATATTTTACTAGTAATTCTACTTAGTAGACATTTTACCAGTAAAATGAACGGTAAAATTTTCAAAAACTCATAGAGTTGTTTAAAATGCCATGTTGTCCTACGATTACATGATTTTCAGGGTCAATTTTGGGAGAAAATTCCCTCCGCGTAGTAAAAAGATACGTAATGCTTTGAACTTAGTCACTTGCATATATTTTACATAAAAATGAATCAATTTTCTTTGACGGGAAGGAAACAGACTAGGTTAATTTAAAACTATCACTCCTTTAGAAGAATGAGACGACTCGTCCAGCTGTGCGTATTAAATCGATAAATCCGGTTTGCCAGACGTGCTTACGGCTGACTGCTTAAATTCGCAGACATTCACATATTCTACTGCACGTAAATGTACAATTCAACTGTATCCTATGTTTTCGGTATATACCTTTTTAAAATATAAGTAAAATACGCCACGCTACGTTGCCTCGCTTCTCCGAATATCACGAAATGTTAGATAACGAACATGATTGTTCTGCTGATAGCTCGCAGCGCATTTCGCAACACGAAACTGAGGTGAGTACTTTCTGTGTCGCCAATTTACATAAATTACGTATATCAACACATGCGATAACAAAGGTGTCTCATTGATATGTGTGTAAAAAGACTATTTTTAACAAAAAAAAAAATTATAGAAAGCAAACGACGTGTATGTTTGCGAAGCAAACTTGCGTTTATTCGTAACATTATTACACACAGATACGTACATAACTTTACTTTTGTTTTCATCTCATGATAAATTCCGTATTAGAAGGCACAGCCGTGTCTCACGATGCATGAATGCGGCGGCGGGGACAATGTCGAGAGACCTCCGCTCTATCTACCTCAGCCCGAGGATGAATATCCGAGCAAGCCCGAGCACACAATGGGACCTCTTGGTCCATGGGCCACAGGCCGAGTAACCTGTTCTCGCGAGGGTGGAGTAACGGGTTTGAGGCCAGTCGCAGATCAATATTCCATTACTCGCTACGGACCAAGTGAATGGCGCGCGCACAATTTAAGTATCTTTCGGCAATCGGACGAGAGAATCCGCGATTCCCGGTACGTGATTCAACGTAATCTGCGATCATTTGAAGTTGCGCCTAGCATTTGATTCAAAGATCCATTAGTGAAGGGTCATCTGCAATTTTTCCTAAAAATTCTTGGCACTTATTATAATATTAGAGCAAAGTCTCCTATTATAAGATAGGCTCCTAATACGAGACAGCGGGGATTCTGTTAAATTAATGGGCATCGTCTGCTGATTCCACCGTGAATTTATTGCCCTTGGGGTGAAATCTGTTTAGTGGAAAATTCATTGTTAGAGCGCGTAACCGTTGCGAAAAAAGATTTGTGATTGAATTTGGGCGTTGAAAACCTGCTGTCTCAAATTAGAAACCCATCTTACGATAGAGGATTTTCCTCTACATAAAGACGAACTGATTAGAGTCACGGCCGTTGCTGCGAAAGAATGTGTGAAGCAAGCGTACGCGGCAGCCGACAAGGTGCAGTCGGAGACGACGGAACAATTAAAAACGCGAGCTAACGTGGTGTATCGTTGGAAGGCGGAATTGGAACATGCGATCGCCGGTATTGCGGAAGAGATGGAATTGTTGGAGGCCGAGCGTCGCCGCGTACAGCGATCACTGTCGATATTGACCATTCCTGTGTCGATCGCGAGCGACTTTTTGCAATTACGCTGCTCTCGCTTGGACTCCGATCTCGTTCGCGATAACGTCGAGGAGCAACTTACAAAGGTTGAATCTCGGATAAGTTACATCGTAAATAACGCCGCCACCTCGCGCCTTAGTTCGCGTTGCGTTTCAGGAAATAGCCCTTTGTTCCGAGATACGAGATCTGCTGAGCAGGACCCGCGAGCAGATCGAGATGCAGATGGTCGAACTGAAATCCGCGAAAGCGCGAGCGGAGAACGATTGGTCTGACAAGGTTCACGCTTACAATCTGGACTCCGTATGCGTGAATTTGTTTAACGATTCTCCGCTTCTATTATGGAAGGCTGGAGCTACGAGATTTCCAGCCGAGTGAGTTTGCTGCCTCCAGCGTTGAGCTGCTGCTGTAATCAGTTTGCGTTATCGATATTTTTCTTCTTTTTTTCAGCCAATCAACTCCTACAAGCTACGAACACTTTACGCAAGAAGTGTTAACCGCTGGCGAGACTGCTAAACAGAGATCAATAAACCTAAGGTCCACATTGAACGACATATACGTTAAATCGATTAAGGATCTGCGCGACCAAGCGACTCGCGTTGACGTTGCGCTTGCGGAAAACGTGAAACTCACACAAGGTTGCCTTCAGCAATTAGAAAAGGAATTACTTCGCGTAAGATCTGGGAGAGCAACTACACAGATAGCAATGATGCATGTCTAAAAGACGTCGTACAGATATCTTTAAGAGACTATTTAGACGTACATCTAAAAGACACCTTACATAATACCGTAAGACATGCATGCTATCTGGGTAAGGATATGCAAAAAAGATTACATGTAACATCACAGACTTCTATACCTAGACTGCTAACTCCTTAGGTGCCCACACAGCAAAATATCCCAGGTAGCCAGCCGACGTAACTTGTCGTCATTTGGACGTCAAAGTGACATTTCTGACGACATTTCGACGTCAAAATGACAACAAGTGACGTCAGCTGGCTACCTGGTATATCCGACACTTAAGGGGATGCTGGAGTGATTCTGCACTTTTGCACCTTTCTAACCTAAAAACTGTCAGTTCGCGGAAACATTTGTATAATATACAAATTAAATGGCTTATGTGTACAGATCGAAAGCAGCTTGCTATTCCGGCCAAATGAAAGAACAATCATGGCATCACTGAAACTAAGTTTGTAAGTCTAATAAAAAATAATAGTGAGCAACACACATACTACATGTACTGTATGTATGTGTTGCTCACTATTATTTTTTATTAGACTTACAAACTTAGTTTCAGTGATGTCATATTGTTCTTTAATTTAGCCGGAATAGCAAGCTGCTTTCGATCATCTGTACACGTGCCATTTAACTTGTGTATTACACAAATCTTTCCACGAAACAGACAGTTTTAAGTGCAAAAGGTGCGAAAGTGCAGAATCACTCCAGCATCCCCTTAAATCAGATATCATTTCATCGGTCGTATTTGAGATATCTCGTAGATGATATATTTCCTGAATATTTTAAGGATATCACATTTCTGATATCTCTTTTAAACAATTAGTGTTTATATTTTTATTTTTAGTATTTGTTTTGTTTTTCTATAATTGTTTCTTATTTCACTTTTCCTCAAAATAAGTTTTCTAAACTCATGTAGTAAAAAAATAGTACAATAAAAATAAAAAGATAAATATTAGTTTACAAGAATAGCTGATTTATTGAGGCCGTGTTCCTTAATAATTTATGCCGGAACTGATAAAGCAAAAGTATATTTTATCTATCACATTGCCTATTCTGTAATGATTTTTTAGAATCTGGAAGACATCTCTCAGATATCCAAGCGATATCTGAATAGTTTTTTTTGTAGCAGATATTGTAATACTTAGATATCTCCCAGATATTTTTGTGATATTTTTTGCTGCGTGGATAGAATCGGAGTCACTTGAATTTGAGGAGTTAGCAGTCTAGGTATAGAAGTCTGTGTTTAAAATACAGTGAAACAAATATCTTTTTTAGTGCTTGCACGAACTGGCAAATGTGGAGAAGCTGATTGAGGAACTTCGGGATTCAACGAAGGGGTTAAACAACGCTATGAAATTAGCGCAAACAAGATTAGATAATAGATTGAGACGGCGCAACGTTGAAAGCTGTCGAGATACACCTCAATTTGCGTAAGTTGAAAGGGGAACGATTGTCCGGCGAGTGATATTGTTGGGGCATGATCAGCAAGAACTTTTTCATTTCACTTAGCCTTGTTGAAGAGGTGAAATCACTTGGCGAGCAGACCTCTGCTATGCTGGCGGAATTAAAACGCGCTGAGGAATCTCAGGCGGAATTAGTCAAGGCAAGAGGCACCCTTGAATATGAAATAATGGTAAAACGGAAGACTTTGTACATAGACAAAGAACGAGGTCAAGTGCTACGTTCTTTCTTCCCTTCTGCTACAGACTTGTCTGGATTTTAATAAATTGGACGTGTAAAAGCTATACTTGAAATATTTAAAATTCAGCATATGAATTATAGAATTCCGCTTCTTATTCGTCTACTTATTATACGTACACTTTATATTTACCAGGTATTTTAGACAGGGTTGTAAACCGGAGCAAAAATACGTTCTTTGGAGCGGTTTTGAACCGGTTCGAGTTTAAAAACCGCC
>NW_011967192.1:1628583-1713219 GCF_000949405.1 Vollenhovia emeryi
CTTCGTTGAGCTCTTCGCGAGAGAGCAGAATTGGGTAAAGCTCGCTGCAGACGATGCTATTTTTCCTGCTGGATTGCTTGCGATTTACGAAATTACTAGGAATCCTGAGTGCTGAATGGTGCAACGATAGTAATTTATTAGATCGCAAGCAATCCAGCAGGAAAAATAGCATCGTCTGCAGCGGGCTTTAGGTTGGTTTACGCAAGGCCGTAACTTGTACCGGAATTAGTCAAAGTCAGGAGAAAAGTTGACTGTAATTGTTTAACTTTTACCGATTCCGGCATAAGTTAACGGCTTTGCATAAGCCAGCCTTAATTGTTGACCAGCAATAGGTTTGTTTTCTGTTCCTACACTGGTGAACTAGTGCAGTAAGTTAAGCCCGCTGCAGACGATGCTATTTTTTCTGCTGGATTGCTTGCGATTTAGTAAATTACTAGGAATCCTGAATGCTGAGTGGTGCAACGATAGTAATTTACTAAATCGCAAGCAATCCAGCAGGAAAAATAGCATCGTCTGCAGCGGGCTTAAGAATGAGAAAAATATACTTGTCTCACTCTAATTTATTGCACTGGTTCACCAGTGTAGCAACAGCAAACAAGGCTCACGATTGGCTGTTACCGTTGAGGCCAACGAATTGGCTTCGGATATCGCAAGGCAACGCAATGCTTGGGTCTTGCTGAACATATTGAGTGCGTTCCGGCAAGACACTGCTACCGTAGCGCTACGGTAGCGCTACGATAGCGCTACACGAGTACGTTTCGGCAAAACGTACCGCTACAACTGTAGCGGAACTTCTTCCTCTTTAACGTTGCTTTCATCTGATGAATAATCGAACAATATGTCATTCATGAGCCAATCTTCAATATATTCCATTCTATTCGTTTCAATTAATTTTGTAAACGAGGTAAACGCGACTCTTATAATTCAATTTTGAGGTTATGCACGCTAATGTATATATGGCACCGCTACAATTGTAGCGAAAAAGCTGTAGCGCTACGGTAGCAGTGTCTTGCCGGAACGCACTCATTGTCCGTCAGCAACGATACTGTTGCCACTGGTTGCCATTGAAGGTAAACAACTTGGAACATGCCCACGATCAGTAGGGATGATCTGACAGGAAATTATATCTGATACAAATGGCGGAAGCGAGACGAATGCAACATTCTACGAAACATAACCCGGCGCAAGAAGCGGCGGACGTAGCACAGGAGGAGCAGGAAAAGAAGCATGTGAATCTGGAGATTCTCGAGGACGTTGAGGAGGCGGCTCAGCAACCGGTTTATCAAATTCGACCGCATCTTCACGAGAAGTACGTTGATCTGTCTTCACGGATAGCACAGCCCGCATTATAGAGAATTATACACGGAAAGAGCAATGTAGCTGCCGTAGCTGAAAACTGCAGCTACATTTCAGTTGTAAAATATGGACAGCTAATATTTACAGCAAGAAGAAAAGTTGTTTGACGACTTTAAACTGGCTGAGTGGTCTGATTTAATAAATCGTATCAGCTAATATTTAGTTGGGCTAATTAAATGTTGTGCTACTGTGCCTATTGTATTGCGTGCGACAGCAAACCGTTTGCTGCGGTTTGAAGATCCATAGTTACGGCGGCGAAATGTTTTTAGCAAACCATGATTAACTGCGGTAGCAAACTTGTTTTTCAGTGTCAGATTAACTTATTAACTTAAAGATTAACTTCTTAAAGCAGTAATCAGGAGAACTCGGTGGAACTGATGGTATAATTGACATCCTTCTTAGAGCCTGACTAATTTGGAGTCCAGGCGTAATTGAAATTTAAACGATTTTAACACAGGTTCAAGCCTCTAAGTGCGAAAGAGATAATCCATGATGTGCTGTTCGATCAACTCGCCACCAAGTCGTATGACGCCCAGGCAGCTGCGCAATGGACCGAAAATATATCAGATATTATTGAGAGAAAGATGAAGGGTAATACTTGTTCCGCATGCACAATTTAAATTGATATTGATTGTTACAGTTTAAGTGTAGTACGAATATTTATTATATTATAGCCTTTTTGATGTATTCACAGACTTACAGTTTAAGAGGTACAAATATATCGTCAACGTGGTTTTGGGCCAGCAACATGGTGCCGGCGTGAAAATAGGTACAAGATGTATTTGGGATGCAGAAGCTGACACATATGCCTATGACAGTTTTATCAATGTAAGGAGACAAATGTTTCAGTTCAACCTACTGTCGCACTGATGCCCAGATATCTTATTTTTACGTTGTTTCTGACTTAATTGCACGTTGTTTTTCAGGATACTATATTTTGCGTGGCTATAGTGTATGCAGTTTATTATTATTAGGAGGGTTATTTTTTTTTCTAGAAAATGTATATGTGGACGAGGCGCATGTATGGAAAAGTATTGTTTAGAAACAACGGTGAATTTATTAAAGTATAACCTATTATTATTGTACATTGATATATATGTAACGCAGTGTTATATGTCACGATATGACGCAATTTTTACATGTAATTACAGATAATATTTATAGCCATGTCCAATGTTATGCACATGATTGTTCTTGCACTGATATTTTCCATTTCACATGGTTCTTATGTACTAAAATTATTATAGCACCATAATTCACGGTAATTAATTAAGAATAATTAAAATTCATTTATCCTACTTGTTACAATATATTTGAATTATTCGCTTTACCTTTTCATCTTTAGCAAATCAGTTTGAAAACAAATAATTTATTGGACAACTTGAAGTTCAATACATTTTATATGTATAAAATGACTAATAAAATTTATTTGCTAAGTAATAAGAAATTTTACAGTTTTGAAAAACAAGGATATTTTACAGTTTTTTTGTACTTAGATAGTTAATTGCCAATGCTATGTATAATTTACGTTTCTCATATAAAAGATATACATTGCGGCAGGCAATGTAAATAACAATACAAAAATATATTTACGCAGTAATAAAAATTCTAATTTATTTAAAATATGTGCTATTAATTTTATTATTTATTTTGTTTATGTATATATATGTATATGGGGATTTCCGCGGCAACCAGATCACCGGCCTCCTAAAAAATTTGCGCACCCGATTGGGACAAGTAAGGGCGCGATTTGTTCGTTTACTTGAATACTTCCAGAAGCAACATGGCCTTTCTACTACAATTCATTTTTGTCATGTTTGTAAGATACATGAGGACAATATGAACTCAAACTGCATACATTTTGTTATCTGAGTCATAAGCATGAGCAGCATGTGAGCCCGCATCTGTGTCCATATTTGTCGTCATGTTTGTGAGATACGTGAGAACAATATGAACTCAGAATGCATATATTTTGCTGTACAACTCTTAGGCCCGGTCTACAATGAGTTGTTAGTCGTTAGTCAGAAGTCGGAACTATATGTCGGTCCTTTTTCTTCCACCCAGAAAGGAAAAGGATCAACATATAGTTGCGACTTCTGACTAACGACTAACGACTCATTGTAGACCGGGCCTTACTCGTCCCGATCGGATGCATCACAATTTTGGAGGACGCCGGTGATCCGGTTGACGCGGAATGTCCTATATATATAATAAAATATGTAATAATAGACTTGAGAAATGTACAGGAGGCACTAGATATAACATTTCGTATTATACGTTCCGTTATAACATATGTTATATTGCGGTACATGTAAAACTTTTTAATAATTTGCCACTGGGAAAAATAATACTTGTAATAATAGAAATAAAAATAAATAGCTTCTCGAAATATTCCTGCTTTATAAATATGTTAACATAGCGCAGTAACGTTCACTTTCATGTAACAGCACGATTTGTTTTGATTACTTGCTTAATATATAATCTGTCATGTATTAAGTATATCAACACGTACATAGAAACTTCTTAGCCATATTTTTATAATTAAAGTGAAATTGATGTTACCTAAGGAGAAGAAAAAGCGTAATATGCAAGTCAAATGAACGAACCTTATATCGGCAAGGAAAAGTTATGAAATTTATAAAACTCTGCTCTAAGATTATGCTTTTGCATTAACTTCTCCTTTAATTTCTGTCGATTATATTATGATAACAAATGTATATCGTGTGTGTATGTCATGTACTTCGTTAATTTGTTACTGTAATAATAAGTTACATAATGACGCATGGCAACGCGCAGCATAACGGGAGGCAAACTGGGACAACAGCACCCCCTTTGCTGCTTTTGCTTTTACTTTTGCTGGAAGCCTCGTATTCGTATTTTCCGCTGGCCTTTTGCCATTCTCCCTGAAAAAATTGGTGAATGTGAGAATATCATTAATGAAATATCGTGAATTTACAATCGTTTCGTATAATAAAGGAGAGTCCTTTATTATGAGATAGGCTTCTAATAGGTGATTTTTGGCGACCGTTTGGTACATATAAATACCAGAGTGTACCAGAGCGTACCCTCAACGTCATGAATGCCTTTACACCTGAAGAAAGATGCTAAAGATATCCAATGGGAAAATTTCTTTTAATAAAATGAATTTTTCTACTGGAATATATTGAACTTGACGGCTATTTTCAGGTGTAAAAGCATTCATGACCGAGTGTACACTTGGTGCACTTTGGTACATGTACCACACAATCGTCTAATATGGAGATAGCAGGTTTTCAACACCCAAAGCCAATTACAAAATCTTTTCTCTTGTCGCGACAATCATACGATCTAACAATGAATTTGTCCAGGAAACAAATTTTACTCCAAGGACAGTAAATTCATGGAACCAACAGATGATGCCTATTAATTTAGCAGAAACTCATCAAATATCTCATAATAGAGAACCTTATTAAATATTCACCAGGTGAAATCATATAAGACTTACGCCGGATTGTGCCATGGCAACACTAGATTCTTCCTTCTTGGTGAATTCCGCCGAGCCAGGAGGATAATAGACCGGAGGCCCAGCAACGTTCTTGCTTTTGACTTTGGGTGGTGTATGCGGGAGAAAATCAACTTCCTTCTTCTTCGTAGCCGGCGATTCCTTTTTGCTCTGACGCTCTTGCTTCTCTATATCTTCCAATACCTCTCGCTGAACGAATAAAATACATATACACATGTATAGAACTGTCATCGTGCAAATAATATCGTATCAATTACCTCAGAATCAGAGAACGAGGCCATGAGATCCTCCAGTTTCGTCGGTGGTCCTTCGCCATTGGCAATTCGCTTAGCAGAAGTTGGAAACGGCTTCGGCAGGAGGACCTCGTGGTCGTCGGCGTGCTTGTTCGGCGGTACTGTCGTCATAGTATTCGAGAATTTGTAAATCGTTGTGCTGGACTGCGGCGGTGTCTCTTGGACAATAGCCGGATAATAGCTCCTGGTCGGAGTATCTGGCTTGTCGGGATAACGTCCGCTGGACGACGACGTGCCGGATCTATACTCTTCGAACCGATTGATGCTTCTGGTGTGCGTTTCGCTCACGGGAGGCGATTGATTTTGATATAAGGAGCCTGTAGAGTAGTCCGGACGGTCGCCCGGTCCGTGGCCATTAGGATAATTACCGTCATGGTAATACTTCTCGGTCACGGTGGTCTTGGACTCCAAGTTCGTCGGTACAGCGTTACGGTAGGGATAGGGAGACGATTGGCCATGGTGATCCTCGCGGTAGAACTTGGCCTCTTTGTGTATAGTTTTAGACTTCTCCGTCTTGATCTCGGTCGGCGAGTATCTGATCGGCGTACCAGGATGTCCCGGCACGTTCTCCGTCATGGTCTGATAGGTGACCGTCTTGTCTGTGGTGGTTCTCGGTAGGGTGTACGTGATCATTTGGTCACCGGGCAGCACGACACTCCCTGGCACGTTGCCACCTGGTAGATACGTTTCCGGCGCTCCCGGTAGTTCGTAGGTGTACGTCTTGATGGTAGTGGTTACTTTTGTGTTTGGTCCGGGCGCCAGATTGATCGGTATCGATGGACTTGGCGACGGGACGTTGTACTCGATGGTCTTGTATTCTTGCGTGCCTTGAGACCCTGGTAGCGGAGAAATTTGTTTCGAACGAGACGAGTCGCCATAGACCTGATAAATACAATTGTATTAATCCCAATTCCATTTCATTTGACGTAAGAAACATCGGCGAATCGACGTTTGAAAATGCTCAATATACAATAATATAATTTTGCTCACCAATTCTCTGTTAACCACTGATTTTTTAATAACCGGTTCTGGACTTTGATACGTGTATGGACTCGCTGGAGTTTTAGTCTCCTCGTAGGATCTTTCATGGATGTCTTCCCTGTGGATATTAATCAATTCATTTACAAATTTACGTTTCGAAAATTTGCAAAGTTACTTTGTGAGTTGTAAAATTAGTAGACTAGTCGTATTTGCACCGTCTGTGCAGTAAATTTCTTCCATACGTAAATTACAGACAATTGAGAAATATGAGTTTATTTCTATTTTAACGGAAAATATATGTCACGCGACCGAGTCGCTTGGCATCCATTCAGAAAACGAAGGATATTTTGGATCTTATGAGAGGCAGAATTGTGTACTTACATCAAGGGCGCGCCAGTGAGAGGCTGTTTGCTTTCTGATATGCCCCATGAGTCTGGAACAATAAATCAATCGAGCGCGTTATCGTTGTGATTGTCGAAAACGCGATAATAAGTTTAGAATAACAGCGCGATATAAAAAGTGCTAAATTAATGTCAATTTCTAAAGTGCACGAAATAATTAGGTGCCAACAAGTTGAAGTGATTTACATCGTTGGCTCGATCTTACGAGAGTCGTAACGTTAACTACTACAATAGTGGACTTTATTGGCTCGTACGAATATCTCGATCAACGAATGTTCTCGCCATCACCACAGTCGTCCTTGTCCTTCCAGCGTAGCTAATTTGAGTCTATCCTCTGCTCTACACCTCCCTCGCGGTCTTTCTCTCTTACCTTTCGTTCTTTCGGGAGAGCAGCGGAGACACGAAGAAATCGGGTCAGCCTTCTGCCATAAGCGGTCCTAATATGGATACGCTTGTGTTATGCGTGACCGCGAAGAACATGAGCTACGACCGTGCCGTCTCAGCCAAATACAGAGATAGAGGGAAGACCTTTTTACTCCCAACGCGCTTCTTTACGGCGGAGATGAATCAAGTTTCGAAAAGGTTCCCCGTCCCATCGATAATATATTCGACGAGGATGCTGGGAAACGGATGTGTTTGGATGGACTTTTTGTGCGGATAAAATTTAATGACGGAGAAATGTAATATTTGTACTTTGCACGAAGAGCGCGAGATGATGGATGATCGCTTCATCTATATAATGCGTGAAGCGAAAATGTATTTGTATAAAAATATCAAATATCCACGAGGTGCTCCCTAATTTAAACGTTCACCCATTATTTCCACAGTGTGTTAAATTTTTTATTTGCATTGAGAATCGCATGTATACTTGGGAGTAGTTTTATTAAATTTTATGAATCGGAGACGCGACTTCAGAACTCGCTACTTTTGGAAAGCGACGCTAGAGAGATAGAGAGACACGTGATATCGCTCGCTTATAATATTCTTCACAGCTAGAATCGCGCCGAGGATGTGAATAACGTTCAAATTCGATCCGGTCGATTTTTTCATTATCAATTAACCGTAAACCAGCAAGGCCGTTGCGCGCCTTAAAAGGCGTGACACGAGCAACCGGCTCCCCTACCTTCCTTGATCGTTTCACGTTCGCAAGCTATTCACCGCGGCTCCGCGGTGTTACTTGTCTCGGTTAATTCAAGGAATCCGATAAGAATCCGCTTTGCTGCAGCGACAGTACGCTAAGTTCTACGGGATGCTCTACAGCTACGTGGAGCGCAATACCAGGGCAACGTTACATAACTATAATATTATATGTTATTTGTTAAATTACTCTCTCGCGTCGTGCGTAGAATTAAATAAAAACGTGGATTCTTCTCACCCGGTTTCCCGTCCAAATCCTTGTTGTAGTGGTACGACACCTGCTTGTAGGCCACCGTTTTAGTTTGACCGGGTTGGACCTGCAAAAGAAGAGGACGGGGACGTCACGAATGCAGAATCTCGCATCAGTATGCATAGGCATTCAGGTCATCCGTTTTTATAGCAACGATCCGATCGTAACAAATTAGCGCGAGCAGCGCGTGGGCAGTGTCAGCGCCGGACTCTCCTTATAAGACTCTGATTACGACTGTCCCACGTGCAAAGGTATGGGCGGATCGGTAACAACATCTGATAATCCCGCGGTGCAGCTCACGGTCGATAATTGTTTCAGCTACAAAATGCAGCCGAGTTGCCACAACATTTTATGTATGGAATAAATTATTTCGATCCTCCGAATACAAATTGTAATTCTTCACGTTTCTTCTCTACGTGAACGCAATGTGCACGCGCGCCGCGTGCTACTTCGCGTATGAACCTTAACACATGATTTCACAAACTGCGAGAGTATGCAAATAAGACGTACAGGAATTTTACAGATTATTTCGTTACACTCTACCGTTGCGGATGATGATAGACAGCGTCGCTTAAAGATCTTAAAGCCCATTAGCTCGAAGATATATCCGGCTGGTGTGCGAGGAGTGTAAGAGCAAACCAATTTATTTTCATTGAACGTCGGATTACAAGCCATACGACTAGCGAACGCTGCAATTACCTACCTCGGGGCCCCCGTTACACGCAAGACTGATTCTGTACCTCGCCGCGATGCTCTAATGTTCGGTATATCGCGTAAAATGGTAATATTACTACAATTACGTAGCTGTCTCGAGCATCATTACCGAGCAGAACCTTTTAACGCGTTTCTTCATTTTTTTCTCTCTTGCCTGGCCGGAAGACCGGGTCAAAATTAAGAACGTACGAGAAATATTTCATTTCCAAAAAAAAGCCGTCGAACTAAAAATAATGAAGCTGCTCGAATTAAACGTTAACGTCACGGACCGCCACAAATAATTCACTCAATTGTATTCGCTGTGGATTTTAATTTTTAGCATTGGACTAAATATCCAGATTATTAAGACAACTATCTGATCATTCATTAAAAGTGATGCCGTTTCAACGATTTTACTTCAATTACACTGATCTTGTTGATCATTTTTTTTCCCGTGTGGTTCGCGAGTATTTTATAAAGTGAAGAGTCACGCCACATCGCGCATCTAAAATATGAATCTTAATGTGTTGCTATTAAAAAGTGTATGCATACATTAGAAAATAATAACACTGAGGAGAGAAGGGAATAGACTTTAACTTTTAATATTAATTATAAAGAAGGAATATCTACGGTGTCAACATTTTGCTGTTCAAGCCGATATCCTCTTCTATTTATTAAAGGATTCTTCGTAACATCGCGTGAAGGCTAAAGGTCAATGGATAAATACGAAAGCGAGGGAGTGGCGTAATTACAGTCATCGAGCGATCATAATTTGGCTTCAAATTAGACAGTTATAGTCGCGCGGACGACTATTATAATGCAATTACGCGATCGTCGAATCTATATTTGCTAGATCGATTTTCGGGGACACGTCGACTTGAAAATATAATATAAAAGTGATCTCGCTTATTCCTATCGGTGTCTCGAATGCAGCGAGAGGTAACATTGAACATTTGCTAGATGCACTGGCATTTGCGACCCGGGGGCAAATGCATGAACGATGCAATCTGCGTGGCGTATAATTGGAGCCGCAGCGTCCAGCGGGACGCATAAAGCTCGGTGAACGTGGAAGTGATTTCATACTTTGCGTCTAACAATCTATTGCGCCTGATTTATACGGTGCGGTGGGTGTTATAGATCCGCTGTTAATAATATTGTCGTTGATTAATGTTGCTGATAAATGAACCCGCGGTACAATTTACTGATGCTAATCGATTCTCTATTAATCTACGTTTTACCGCGGTATAAAATTCATAGAGGAAAGTCCTGTATTATTATGAGATAGGATTCTAATATGAGACAGTAGGTTTTCAACGTCCAAATTCAATCACAAATCTTTTTCTCACAATGATTACACGATTTAACAATCAATTTTTCACCAAACAGGCTTCACTCCGAGGGCAAGAAATTCAACAGATAATGTCTATTTAATAGAAACCTCGCTATCTCATATTAGGAGCCTATCCCATAATAGGAGACTTGCTTCCACTCATATATGTATATTCCTCGGAGTAAAAATATTTCAATTAACAAGAATATTCTTCAATGTCGCCAGCAGTAATTAACAACTTTGGTGTTTTGTTTTACCATATTTGGCATTTTTAATCTTTAATGCTCGCAACGTTTCGACCATGGTTTGTCCTTTTCAAGCGAAATATAAAAATATTTCATTTGTTTACGACTTTCAGTAGCAAAACTGTGTGCATATTGACAAATATGTAATCTGATATTTGTTCGAGACGTAAAAAATCAACACTTTAATATTTAGATTATAAATTTAATTATTACAATTTTTTCTGACCCGACAATATTGAGAAAATTGTATATTTGTTAAACAATGTATAGTTCGCGTATGTTGAGTCGTTGTTTTTTTTACTCGGTTATGTATTTCAAGCGAGTTGTACCGAGAATTTTTATGTGCCATTAAAGTAGCTTCACTCAATTAACATGAGTTGATCGAAATAGTCGTTTTCTGTTCCACAGCACATCCAGCGATCTCGGCAAGGGCACATGGCGGTGCGCGAAACTAGTTTCTTGCATGCATTAATCACGCAACGCATTCTTATTTCGTTTAAGAACCAGCATCGTCGACGTCGACGTGATTTCATACGATGCGTGTCAAGATTATCGTTATTTCCTGTTCCTAGATTGTATCCCTAGGCTATTATCCATTCTTTACCCCAGCGATAATAAACTCACACTTTAGATTTAATTTTAATATTTCATGCGTTTCATGATTTTTAATTAATTGAGAATGCACGTCTGTTATTTGATAAAGTGGCAACGTAATGTACTAAGTGATAGATATTGAACGACAGTAAAAATCTCGCAGAACTATAACTTTTCAGTAAGAAGATTTATTCGTGCAATAAGTTTTCACCATGAAATTAATTCTATAAGTTTATAATTGTTTCCGAATTAACACGTGGGCCTTTGTATTAGACTTTCCAATCGAATAAACCGAATGAAATTTACGATATTCTTATGAAGCGTCATTTTAGCCTAAGAACTCACATCTTGCAGCTCCGCGTCCAGATGTTCCAGCCCCGGTATACCGCTTCCCGTTCCAGCTGGACCGGTACTAACGAATTTTTCAGTGGTAGTCACCCTCGAGCGAGACGGAGACATGGACCTGAAAAGTAATTTTTAATCCAAATATTTATTAACGTAGTTTTACGTGTGAAAGGATATTATTTGTATAAGAGATGCGTCATTAACGTTTAACTTATTGTTCTCTCACCTGCCCTCGGAGATTACTCTGGTGGGGTTGGCAGCTACCCTATATTCGACTTGGGGTAAGAGTGTTCTGTCTCGGCTAGGAGTGGCACTTCTCGAGACACTCGTCTGCAGATCCTCGAGAAGTGCGTCTGAAAGAGCCGAATAAATCAATTTAACACGTCATCGACGTCTTGACGAAAAATAGGGACGAGAAGACGAATCCGAAAACGATTACAAGTGATCTCAATTAAAATACTATCACGTTCTACTCCACGTTACACTACTTTTATAGGAGTATTGTCAATCATCAGCGGAGAAGAAAATTCTTCAAATAATTTATTATAAAAAATAGGATAAATTAGCTACGCGCGCGTAGCTAATTTGTTCCTAAAAATTGAAACTCGGATACGAAAGTGTCGCGAGTGAAAAGATCGCCGACTCGCTCGATAGAAAAAGAGAGAAGCGGAAATGAACAACGGATGGATAGAGTTACACCTCTGGTGGCACATTTAAAGGTTTACCCAAGTTGTTTTCGAGACTGCTGGCCGTGGCTGCTCCGTCTCTGTGGCCAGATATAGGACCGCCATGACTCACAATCTTTCTGCTGGTGTGCGTCGACGTTCGCTCCCTCACGGCTGCTGACATTGTGTTCTTCTTAAGCCCTGCCTCACGAAATCTGTAACGGGTAACGTGGCAGGCTTGATTGGCGCCTCGATCAACTTTAGTGTAACCTATCATTAATCAGTCTCATTATAAATATTTATGACGACAAGACCTCTGGAACACGTCGGGTAACTGGAACGACGGCAGCACGGATAGATATTTCTTGCTGCAACGCGCTACTTATAGAAGTGTGGGGTTATAAATAGAATTGATATTAGGATTCGAATCTCTGTAGAGAGCTATGGACTTTCGCAGGAACTTTCGCACCACTCGAAGCCGGTTTACAAGACTCGCGCAACAGCCGTGACCAGGCCGGCCAGTTTTAGGTCCGAGTGGGTGTAGGCTCCTGATTTCCGTCGCGCATACACGATTTTTGCCGTAGCCGTAAAAGCTGTTTCTTACCGTACCATTGGCTATTCGACAGATATTTTTCGAGAAGAAACGCGAAGACCTAAATTATTTTACACATTACGACACGTCACCGCGTTATACTTTAGAAAGCGACACATAAATATTCGATGAAACTGATCCGTTCAAAATATATAAGACTGGATAAAGAGGTGAGATCAGTCGGAGAACTAAATCGGCGGAAATGCTAACTGGTCTCATACTTATTCCGGCGGAGGCACCAATGTGAATGAGGCCAGGGGGCCAAGGAGGCCTTCCAAGAATCGGCAGCTAAAGAGGTACGCATTCATATGATCTCCTCCAAAATCTCGAAACGCACGGTGTTCGCGGGACCATCTCTGGAATACGTATTCTACGCATTCTAGCGACTGTTCTGCCAGCAATTCTGGTATATCGGTCGTAATACACGATAAAAGGAAGGAGTTGCTATCCAAATTTGGTAACTGCAGGCGTCTCTTATTGAAGGCGAGTTTGGGCGAATTGGTCCAAGGTCAGATAAATGCAGATCAAGGTCAATTACGGTTCTGTGTACGTCTCCGCGACGAATATCTCGCTTTGATTGTGATATACGAGTTCTTAATGACGTCGCACTCGTATCAAGATTACCATTAAAGACAGTTTGTCCTTAGGAAAGTATCGTATCAACGATGATGACAACATATAAACTGTTTCAAGTTTTAACAAAATAGATGCATTATTAGATGTGTATACGTACATATAAAACTTATACACGCTAACGTCGTCATGTTTAGTGTACGAAAGATTATAGTGTTGTTGTATACTCCGTATTGATTTGGTATAATATATCACTGTTAGTTACGTTACGTGACATAATGTTTATAAATAATATACGCGTAATTTCAGCAGTCAGATTTGTGAGAGGATTTAAAAGCGGAAAAGGCGATAACGAGACCATTCATACTCGGATTTTATCGCACAATTTCGTTTTCAGACGGCATTATAAGTTGACTTCAAAGCCCGCCGCGTCATTCCTGTTTAATATAGAGCACACGTAACTACTTGATCGAATGAGCAGTAACGGCTGCAGTGACGTAATTAAAACGAGTTGTTCGATAGAAAAAGGAAATCGTATGAAAAAGTTCATTTGTCGCGATAACAATGGGCTGAACCATACGTTTGCAAAGTACATGTGAAAGACGTATAATACTCCACGGAATTACAAAATAGGTATAGGTTTTAAACAATACAATCAGAAGCCTAAATTGGAAGTCGAAATGGTTTCGTGCGATCGTAGGTACATTGTCAGCTGCAACGTTACGCCACTGATAACGGACGATGTAACTGTTTTAAGCAGATAGTTAGCCGGTCATCGTCAGTGACATTGTATCGTGCCCTCCAAGGCTATCGTGTCAATCGAAACGATGATGACTGCGATTCGTTTAATTCCAAGAAGGCTACCTAATCGTGACTCCGCTCGAGTCAGTGCTTAAGATCCGATAGATACAGAGCCTTCACCCCGCCAGTCGCGACGTTTTATTTGCCCGTCTTTTTAATTGTGCATCTAATTTGCACGCTCGCAAATGTATTCTTGGCCATCGGGTCGCGGAGTAATAATTTCAGCCTGCAGGATGCACCTGCGCGTTACTGATTGCGGTTCTTGCGCAATCACTTTCATCTCGTTTAAACATAAAGAAGTTGCGCGCAGTGGGTGGAGAAAAAAAATAGAGGACAAATCGTTTGCTCCGCGAAATTACAACCGTTAATCCACGGTGATACGATCTCTTAAAAAATTTTACGTGCTCCGTTTTGTTGACAGAAACGCGATACGTGATATTCTTCCCTCTAGATCGTGTTAATATAAAATCCACAGATTAAAAGATTACGTGTTATTGCTTTCGTTAAAATTAGTACAATAAATATCGTAGTAATTTTAATTATTTTCCATACTACGTCTAGTTACTTCGTTCGATTATAAAGGAACATGATTTTCAATATTATATAATTGATCAAGCGAGAATAAAAACTAAAATAAATTATGCAATCGAGTTAATAAAGGATATAAAAACTGTGGAAAGATTTATCTTGTTGGCCAATTCGACGAAATTAGATTGATTGCACTGGCGTCGATATAAGAAGTACTTTAAAGCGCGTTACGAGCGAGAACATATCCGTGACTCACGTGCTCTATTTCACGACGAGAGCTTTTCACAGATGTATACAATTCGTAAATAAAACAAATCATGTCGGGAGGTTACGAGATCATATGTATTTTCGTCTCGAAGTGGCGAAATTTTCGATTGTAAAATAGCGAAATACTTCCGAACGAAGTGGCTTACAGATTCACAACAATCGAGTTAGTCAAAATTCAAAGTTTAACGCGCGATTATGTGCCAATGTAATATTAAAAGAAAATCAACTTAAAAAATTAATAAAAAATGCAAAAAGAAGCTTTATTTTAAAGAGCAGAAATTCTTGAAATCTTAGCGCGGAAGGGTTAAAGAAGGGTGTTGCGAACGCAGCAGTAGAAACCACTTATATGGCTAAGAATAAATAAGAATCGCTCGGAGAAGTAGGGAACCGGAGTACAAAGAAGTGCATTATTATTCTAAACACTATAAGAGATCGTGTTGCAACTGCGTGATTATGTTACGTCGTTACTACTGTTGGTATATTGATGCACCGCAACGTTTCTGTAATGCTGCGGTACGTACGCACCGACTTACGTATTGCACTATCGTGTATTACATCCGAATATATCTTACACAACGGTGGTTCGTACTATTAATTGCGGCATTCGCACACCGATTACAGTGTCAGTTTTATTAAGCGTAATCGGATGGGTAATACGGAATGGTGAAAACATGCAAACGTTAGAGAATTACAACTGTGTCAACGGGAGAAAGTTTTGTGTTTGCATTCACAACACAATTGCGCAAACAACGTAAATATTATATGAGTATCACAGACCTCATAGGAGAAGTTTCTCCTATTGGGCATTTATTGAATTTCGAATATATTTATGCAACGTTTTTCGCTGATATTTTTTGTTAAAAACATTTATGAAATATTTATGAAATCGATACTGATGAAAATATTGTGTGTGGACAATATTGTGTGTAAAAACAGGGTCATCTCGGGTCCTTCTGTGATTCAAACAATTTTCGCACAAACAATTCTATAGTTGCAACATTTTTCATGAGTGCTGTGAAATTTTAAGTGATTCTATGAACAGTTAATTTATATTTAAATCATTATTTTTATGATTTCTGTTTTACTAAGAAGTTTTCATCCTACAATACTCGATATTAAAACCATCGATTGAAATTCTTGCACCGTCGAGCTGGTAATTCGAACCTAATTGAAACGTGATATTACTGTTGATCACATGCGTGAATGATAGTTAAATTCACGATATTCAAAGAGACATTGTCACGTATCTGAAGTCTTGGTATATTTTGTACATGCAATCATTAATGAAAAAGGACTAATTCAACGTGTAAGCTTAGATAATTTTCTTATCAATTTTGATATTGATAGAAGTAGTAAAGTCACTATAGTTCGCTGAAGTATCTGTTTCGGCAATTTGTCAGGACATTAATAAATTGCATCAGTTATTTGTTAACGTTACTCGTGCACGTGCATACGAGAGATGAGCAAAAAATGTAAAATCCAATCTCGTATAAATTTAAGGCTGACATTTGACATCACGTGGGTGGCGGTCCAGCCAACTGGCGCCCGGAATCTCATCTCATCTCATCTCGTTTCATCTCATCTCATCTCTCCTTCTCACCTCCTTCTTCGTCTGCCGCCACATTCCCCGTTCTTTGTTTAACCAGTTTAAATATAACCTATCCATCTTTATGCCGTTATTTACACCCCGACTAACAGATTTTCTACTGTCGGCGCATTTTACACGAATAGTAGATTTTTAATGGCGATTTTGACGATTGCTCGTTAATGTTATTTTGCATACGTGCACAAACGAACCGTGAATTTTGGCGTCTGTGGAGTGCCAAGATAAAATTTGCGCGTGATTGCCATTAACTGTTTTCAGCAGCTGCGTAATGATTTAAATTAAACGTATAACAACATGAGAATATACATCATTTCATATTTTAATTGAATGTGTTTCTACGGAAATTTTACCTCAATGAAATTTCGACCTTAAACATTTCTTAGTATTACAAAATTAAAATTTCAAAAATTTATTATTTTGCTTAACATCGTGAAAAAACGCGATGAAAAATATACAGCTTTATTTTTGGCGCGCCAACCCAATGGTACGAAACTTTATATGCCACGAGCCAATATGTTTTTGGCTTTGCGCCTATTTTTATGTCTACTTTCGTCGTACCGCGCCCTCGTTTTTTCCTCACCTCAGTTGTACAAATTTGTCTTATTTATTTTTCTACAAGTCAGTTTCGTGCAAAAATATACCGCCTGCCAAATAGTGCCGATAAAGATCAGTAGATTGAAGGCAAGAAGAAATTTCAAGAGTTACGATTGTGTTTCAAACAATTCGCTTCTGTCGTCTTTCCTTAATTAAACATCACGTTAATCAAAATGAGATAATTTACAACTGTATTGAAATATTACGCGGTGCCAAAGAATTTCCACTTATTCTTGAATGTTATTCTTATGTATAATGCATTGCTTACGAGGCAGTTCTTAATGAACGTTGTAACATTCGTAGTGACGCATGAATTATGCATATTGGTATTTATTCTGAACGGTCTTTAAAACGCACCTAACATGGCTGAGAGATCCGCGAAGACGGAAAGTGGGATTTGACCTTCCGCCTATCTCCAATCGTCATCTGCTTACCGTGTTACGTACGTTTCAAGAGACAAGTCCAGCCGATATTGCGAATTGTGGTATAAAAAAATCACTCCATGTGAAATTGTCGCAGTTTGCAAATTTAAATTTTGTGGAATGTTCTTATATAAAGTACCTTCTATGTATAAAATGGAATCTAATATCATATTACATATTGTAAGGTAACAGGCTCATTTTGCAAAATCATACTTTAATGAAATAATTGTAAAAATTTTAAGAAGCTTGAAGTTTGCACACAAAAATTTATGTGTTATGATTAAAGAATTTGATGGCAATGCAGAAACAGTTTGTAATATAAGTTTTTCCGCACGCTGCATTTAACAGTCACAGGTAAACGTAGAAATATACCTTTAGTTTTTACTTTCATTGTAAGAAGACTTGTGAAATTAATTATTTATAGTTATAAATTTTAAATATAGCATTTCCTACAAATAAAATTCAAACAAAATTTTGTAGAATATATAATATGGTATTTTAAAAAGGAATAATTTCGTGCTAAAATATTATTGCGTTATAACGAGTCGCAATAAAAATTACCGAGTTGAAGTGAACTTTTTCCAACCTGGTAACATCAGGAATCGTGGCGTGTTAACCAATGACATATGCGGCATAATGACGGTCGCTGTTTGCAGTCATTTAAAGGCACTGAGGCATTTTCAGTGACGGAAGATTAATTGCTACATGGGACCGATAGCGCGGCGAGTAGTGTACTAATAGTGATTCAATACAAACAGACGCATAATTGCAAGAGCAGTTTTGTGCTAAGATAATTAATGTTAATTGGCGCTTCTGACGCCACTAATTTGCCGGCTGGCAATTAGTTAATTAGATTCAATTTATTTACATTATAATAATATCCAGATTGTTTGAGTAATTGTTCTAATTTAAATGCTCCTGGTTTATATTCGCGCAATATTTTCAGTTTTTAACTTCTCGCGATTTAATTTAAAATGATCTTGTATGACATTTGCGTGCTATCAATTTACAAATTTAAATAGTTTAGAAATTCATTACACATATATATTTACACAAATTTTCGTACAGTTCGACAAACATATTTTGCAGAATCGACAAATTTACAAAATACCCATGCGTAATACGTTAGATATACATTAAATACAACAAATACATTAAATACACTAAGTGTAATACGTTAAATAAAATTAAACGAATTTAGATTGTATTTCCGATTAGAGAAGTCTGAAGAAAAATAAAATTGGCCGTTCTTACCTCGCGAGAAAAGGGTAATCCGAAATTTGCACACCGGCTAGATCACTTTTTTCCTCCGTCTCGTTTTCTTCCCGGCGACTTTGCCCACGCGTCGAATCCAACCGATCAATCCTGACCGAGCGAGCGGTTCACAAGACACCGGATTGACCGTCCGTCCAGGACTGGTTACATACACTTGCTGCCGCTACTCGCCAGAATCCGTCGTGGGTAGACAGGACCAGGGCGCGCGCATGCGCGATGGATCGCGAATTGTTAGGTGTCCCCGACCCGTGGAAACCTTCGATCGTCGTGCTCCAAGATCGAAAGATCATCGATATTACGAAACGTCCAGACTGACGTTCAATGAATTCAAGATCAGACAACGATTTTTATTACAATCAATGTTACAATAAGAATCATTGTGTGGATTTGAAGCAAGTACAATTGGATATAACGATATAATTAAAAATAGTTAAACAATTGCTTTTACCAATCTCAACGTTGTCATATATGTATACACAATTAAACTTTCGTCAGTAACTCACGAATTTAGCCAAAGTATTCACAGAATTTATACTTTTGTATTCCAGAATTATGTAAGAATGAAAATTAATATAATTGTATTTACAAAATGTCATCGTCAATATTATAAAATTATTATTACGTTGCTTAATAACATTGCTATAATAATATTTTCATCGCATTAATTTAAACAATATTTTTCGTTATTTATATTTCTCTAAATATCTCGAGAAAATGTTATTTAAGTAATTTACTTAAATTGAGATTTGTTAGAATATAAATATTTCAATTTCACATATCTTTTTTATGAAATTTTGCGCAAGACTACAATCTTACTTCAAAAATTCTTTTAGATTTATTATATAAATTCATGCTTATATCACTGTTCTTTCCTTTCGCTCACGGTATGGCAACCTTGTAACTGTTATTATACTAGAAATCGGTATTTATGGTAATAATAAAGCTTGGGAAATGCTTTAATGACGTACATATTTCAAGTTATACAAAAGAAATATAAATTGATCTATAATCACTTCCGTTATTGTAATATATACTTTCAGCTGGTACAAATTAATGCAATATGTTTATAGCTTCCATATTTAAACTATATAGTAGTTAAAATTAACTATTTAGTAATTTAAATTATAGTAATTTAAATATAGCTAGTATGGTAAGTAGTCAAATACAAAATCTATTAAAAATATGTATTATCTCTTTGTTTATTATACAGTTTTATTACAACGTTCCGGTAATTATTGTTATGTCACATCGCATTATGCAATAATATATTTTATTTGATCATTACATTTGTATAACCACTTGGCACTTTCTTTTTCGGTTTTTGTTTATTATTATTAGTGAGTTTAATGTAAAATAAGGAAAGAAGAATCGATGTACGCGGATTATTTTTCTAATAATTGCTGTTGGTGAGGAATAGCTGCTTATTCTTAAAAGGTTTGCGACCAGCTGCCGACGATGACGTCAGGACGAGGAGAGATGAAAGATGACAAAAGACACCTCAACCTGCTGCTGACGTCAGTTCGCCCTCGCCGCACTGTCGCAGGTATGCATATTTATTTTATGTTGTGGGCGGTTGAACGAATAGCTAGTTGTCATTGACGAAAATGGCGAAATCGCTTCATTGATCGTCGCATTTATTCTGGATCACAAGGTAGTAGAGTGTCTCTTACCGTCGACTGTTAAAGAAGAAGCGTTCAAGGCAGATGTAATATACAAAATTTGTAATCATTAGTTCCGGGAAAAAGCGAAAAAATTAGACATATACGATATAATGAGATATTTCCATTTTTCCCCGGGGTGTCCTATTTTATTACTATTCAAAGGGAATCTCGATTATAAACAAATTAAATTATAGGCATTCCCTTTTTCATCCTTTGCGTTCTTCAACCAACAACTTTGTTCTTAGGTTTATCCCCTTTGTGGAAACGCTTTTCAACCGTTAAGTTATCAGCGTGATGTCTTTCTAAAACTTCCTTGAGATTTATGCTTAGCCTTTATTAAACACTGAATCCAACGCTTAAACTCCCTTCAAACACTGAATTTTATGAAATTTCCCTTAACGGGAAAATATGCGGGACGAGGGCCTCGGGATCGAACCGAGGACCCTACCCATTACTAATCACTCGTGTTAGCACAGAGCTACACGTCATCCCTGTTCAACCAACAACCGTCATAGTAGAGGATGACATTGCTTGCTAACATGATAACAGATGTCGCTAATACAACCATTTTGTTTATCAGAACTGTACAATGGAATGTAAAATAAGACTCCTATGTGTCGCTACGTGATTCTTATAACACTCTACACTGTAAAGACGTTATCTGCAGGCGCTTTTAAGAAGTAGTCTCCAATTTTGACAAAGTGTGTCACATTTAACGTTGCTATGTTTATTTTAACAGTCTGTGAATACAATTTATTTGTTACATTTACGACAATTAGTACAATCTTTTTAAATTTGCACGGACCTTTTTTGGCCTATTGCACACAGGAAAGAGAGACGAGTTTGCTGCGTCTTCTTCTTCAAATTTATTTGCACTTATCGCCTTTCCGCCGGAAGATATATCAGGGATACGGTGAAAGTAACGTGACTTCGATGACGTAAACTAGAACGCATTTTCTACATGCTACAACGGAATGACAGTTGGCTGACTTATCATTTTATTATTCATCAAGTTGCTATTGAGCAACGTGCCAGGACGCTTTTAAGAAAACGTAATGTAGAAAGTTGGTCGAAACGCTCCTGCATTGGCAATCATCGCGTCTTCATTGCGGATGAAATATCGCGAGGAGATAAAAATTCCGCAATGGACGGAGCACTCGAGTCCTCGTCACGTTATTGATTTTCCGCGTCTTGTGTCGGCTCCTCGGAGTAAATGCTGGACGCGCGTAATGATAAATTCTAACGTTTATTGTTGCCCACAGCGGGGTGCTAATTACACTAACCACGTCTCTGACTTGAAAGCACACAGAACACCTGCGTAGGTGTGGGAGAGCAACAACTTCTATGAATAAAGATGGTACACCGATAAGGGCGCGTCCGCGTGTGCGCGCGTACACAGGCGCGCGCGCACGTGTGCGCGCGCACGCGCGCGTGTATCAGGTGGCGACTGTTCGGTTCAGGAACAACGCTGCGGAGGGCAAAGGCCGGGGGGAACAGCGAAGTGCGGCGAGGGTTAAAGGAGGCTGCGGCGAAAGAGATGCCGGCGGAGAGGAAGAAACGGGAGATGTACGTGTGGTCGTTATTTTACGCGCGTGTATGCGTAAAATGAGTATACGCGGCGTGTCCGCGCGTGAGCGAACGTGTGGCTGCGAGCGTGTATCGCCTTACCTTCGGGCGCGCGCGCCAGGGAGGGACGGTTACCCGGGGAAAAAGGGGATGCAAAGGAAGATGCGCGATGTCAACGTGACTGTGAAATCGCAGGTGCCGTTCCGGATTTTTCAGATCCGCGGAGGCGTCGCGTCCATTTAAATGCCGTCGCGTGGAATTGACACGGTCTATGGGCGCCTGCCCATCTATCGTTTGACGCTGACACGTGCAACGCGTTTCGCGATTGAGAAACGGGGGCTATCGATTGCCGTATATTTACCGTCACGTTCACACTTCTATTTATCACGTCCAAGCGGATGTTAATTCTTTTAGTAAATAAATTTGTTTCAATAAATAAATTTCTCAGAAAATCCAACTTTTTTCCAAGCATGTGAGCTACCATCCAGTTCTGCATAGAAGAATTGTATTTTATTTTTTATCAAAGCGCGAAGAAAATATACGAGGACTATATTAAGTTAATTTTATTTTAAGTAAAAATATTTTTGACACAATTTGAGTAGATTCTGGAATTTAAAACCGGTAAAAGGGAAGATATTGAGTGTAAGGGAATAACTAAAATGAAATAAATGGAAAAAGGTGGATGCGGCTAGAATAATTTGGTAGTTATGAACGGTACGGCAACATTGAACGATTTATATTCTTCAGTAATATTCTCCTTTGAGAAAAACAGACTTCCTCTCGCTGTTAAGAAATTTCTTAAAAGAAAGCATCGTCCGTCTGCTTTAACGCTCCCGTTACATGCTATATTCGCCTATTTTATTATAGATACTACTTTTAGCAAAATTGAAGAATGCCGGATAGAGGCGGCAGCTAGCAAATTGTATCAGGTGCAGAAGATGAAATTAGATGCATCCACGGTAAATACCATGGATCATCCGCGTCAGAATTGTACTATGATAAAGAAGAAAGAACGCGTTCACAGATCGAAGCTTATTTATTATTTCGCTGGTAACTTGTATTCCCATCGTGTAGCTACGCTACTGGACTCCCTCGCACACCATCGAACCATTCCTGTTCGTATAGAACATACACCAGGTACATTTGCACAATGTATGCAGCAAGAGCGAGCAAGAGGGAGCGACAACCAGAAGGGAAAAGCCGACACCGAGCCGTTGGTGGGAGTCGAGGCGGCGGATGCAGTAGTGATGGCGGCTGCGTTGGATAACCAGCCGGAGCAGGCCAGGTCGGTGGAGCGAGGGAGACGGACGAAGCGGGTAGGAGAGAGAGCCGGAATGGAAAGACGGCCAGGTTGCCCGGCGGGGCGGCAGGGGTGAGGGGCAGGCGAAGCCGAAGAGCGGCTTGGCCTGGCGTTGCCTCGGTCGTAGCCACGAGTGGAGTGTTGAGAGAGCAACCGAGGTCCCGTTGGCCCTGGTGGTCGGCCCGCACCGGGTGAGGCGTCATGAAAGCGCGCCAGTCGACCGTGCGCACCTACAGCCGTACGAGAGCGCGCTGAAACGCGCTTCGCTAGCTGCCCTTCCTCGCGCCTCCGTTTTCGGAGCGCGGACACGTTGACACGCGGCGACCGGCGGCATTGGCGGACCGAGACGTTTCCCCAGTCCGTTGATCGGGATCGCGGGATGACAGAGGCGGCGGACGGACGTCCAGCTGGATCGGCGGCCGCGCCGATGAACGAGATCGCGCGTTTCAGGGATGTCGCTCTCTTTCTCGAGGACTCGTGATCGGGGCGGGTGAGGAAGCGCGGTCAGTGGCCTGGTTTTTCATGATCGGACACCGCCGGGGGTGGTCGTCTCGGACGAGGGTGACTCTCCTGTGAGACTTTTCATTCGAACGTCGGTGCTGGTTCGCGGTGTTTTTATTTTGAAATCCGGCCTTCGTTCTCCTTTATGACGCGCGTGCAGCTCCTTCCCCGGTGGCTTAATGAGGGTCTAGGGAGCGGCAGAGACAATGGCTCCGGAGTAATGCTCAGGTGTGTGCTCCTTTGTTAACCAAGACGGAGCGTTTGTATTCTTAACAACTCCGGAGTCTCTCGTTTCCCATGCTTTTCGTGGACGATTCAGGAATAGCTTCGTATCGTTAACTGTGAGCGCTTCGCGCGGTGGTTCTTCTCACGCGATATCTCGCTGCGTCAACTGCGATAGAGTGACGGAAGGAAGTCTCCTCGGTAAGTGGACGCGCGATACCGCGGAACGGTCTAATTTATTCTCACCACTAATCCAGCCTTAGCTCATATCCCGTATCAAGTATCCGTCGTACAGTTGAACTCGTTTTTCACCAGCGACGTCAGAAGCGAGAGCAGGATAGAAGAGATCTACTGGCCAAATATGTACATACATTCGAGCTTGGTGTGTACATTTTTTAATTTCGCAAAGTAACGATTCCATCGTCGAGCGGCCCAATTGAATCTCATATCGCAATAAAGCTGAAACGCATATTGCGGCGACAAGCGCAAGGAAAGATCGATCGGACAGACCTTTCTCTGGACAAAGTCACGCGTTTCCGATCACCGAGCAATCTCTCGGCTATTTTCAATGTTTTGTGAAGCTTGCTTCGTTACCTCATTGTTGTCACGTTGACCGCGCCGAGGGGTGCAACCCCTGGGTTCGTTATTCCGCTCCACACTTTGGAGTACTCAAATCGCGAAGTAACGAAGGGAGGAAACTAATCCAGTCCCCCCGATGAGATCTCACTTTTTGTTCGGCGAACAGACAGATGCGATGAGAGAAATGCATTTATAAAGGAAAGGAGCGCTATAAAGTAGCGGTAAAAATAGCACAATGTGTTTTCCTTATGAGAAAGCGAAGTAAGTTTTATTACCCTCTGCCGCTGCATTAATGTATTATGTGATTTCTTTACGTCACACACACCTGACGAATAACACGGAGGGAGACATAGGTGCCTGATGAGCGAAAGAACCGGTATTCTATTTAAGATCAACATGAAGAAAGGCAGAACAAAAAGACGCGATTCGCGCGAGAGATAAAGTAGAGGCACGCCTATTATACTTTCTTTGTTAGCACAGTCGTCTACGTGTATGCCGGTCGTTGGCACACATTTTCACGTCGGATAGACGTCGGATTTGCGTCAGAATGCAAAAAGCGGCCGTGATAAAGCGATGAAAATTATATTACACGTCTGTATCAATTAAGCCTCAGTTTTCTAAAGTAACTTTATACGCGTCGCGCAGTATAATTAAATTGGACGCAAGAAGCATCTCGGAGACATTTGAGAGAAGAACAAAACCGAATGCGCGAGACCAAATCGAATCCGGCGCGAAGGCTGTGCGACTTGTCGAAGCGGAATTTAATGGGAAACGAACGCTAAGACACAGGGAAACGAATCATTGAATGTGTCTTTTTCATTCTGGGAAATTTACATAACTCCGGTGCACCTGACACAGCGGATGCGCCAGGCCCGAGGAGAGGGAGAGCCTGAGAACCGAGAGCGGCGACGTGCGAGGGCCCGCGCATTAACCGAGTCATCGTTTCCTGGTATTTTGGGCTCGTGATAACGCACAGCTTCAGTCAACCAGAAGGCTCGGCGACACGCGGCTCGCCGACTGATATGGCAGCGGCCGACGTTCCTGCCACCGCGGACCCTCGGCACCCCCGCGATCGTCGCCGTCACTACCTCCGGTACCGGCGTGGCTGTCAAACGACCGAACAGGTGTTACCGCGAGGCGCCCGGAGTGGGACACGCGATTTCTTGTGATACCACACGCACGACGCGCGGCGACTCGAAGGAGCGAGTCCTAGTGCCGTCGATCGATCGCTGTGACACGCACATTCCTCGCGCATTCCTCGTTACTTAACTGGACGCCGAAGGTGTCTTCGTGGGTGTCATTCCGTGAGGTGTCAGTGAGTGTCTGGGTGAAGGGTGGAACCAAGAGCTGATCGCTCCAAGAGTCGGGTGGTCTCGGCGGTTTCGTAGATTTCGTATACCCCACGAGGATGACGGGCCGTAAAGTCTTCTGTCCGCAACCGGTGTCCAAGTTCAGCGGCATCCTCCTGCTGCTGCTGATTCTTTTGGCCGAGGTGAGTTTAGCCGATAACCACATGGATCTGGGACGCGTCGATAGAGTATTGTTCCACTCAAGATACGTGGGTATATTAGCGCGAAGGACGCGCATTGGTAACATGCGTACATGTTTGTGAAATTATAATTGTACACTCGAGAACGATACACGGCTAATTCTAGATAAGCAGCATCGATTCTTTCTTCCGATGCTTTTTCGTCTGTAGTTCAAAGTTTTCGTTATTTTTAATCCCCTTATAAATGAGAAGATTGTAATTTGTAAATTGATCGGCGACTGATGTTTAACAATTGCAGCTTTAGCGTTTGGATTTTTTAATTTCAAGTACGCAACAATTACGATTATAGAGGAAAGTGCTCTATTATGAGATAGCAGGTTCTCAACGTCTAAATTCAATCGCAAATCTTTTTTTCGCAACGATTGCACGATCGAATAATCAGTTTTCCACTAAACGGATTTCACTCCAAGGGCAATGAATTCCTGGTGGAACTAACGGATGATGCCTATTTAGCAGAAACTCCGCGATCTCATATCAGGAGCTATCTCATAATAGGGGACTTTCCTCTATTACGTTCTATCATTCATCTTTGCATCAATTCATTGTAAATGCATTTCACTTTGATTCCTCTTTGGTATGAAAATGCTGGAGATCTGTCATCCTTGCGTTATTTCACTCAGCTTCTATTCTTACTATCACTTGGTCATATAGAGCGGCTAAATAACGATCTCGATCTAGGACATTCCACTCCGGAGAATGTCCTTTTACATTGAAACGTGCGTACTTGAGGCACTAAAAGCGATGACGTAGAAGCGTATTGCATAAAATACGCATTTGCAAATTTAACATGAATCCGATATACTAATGAAGCTTAACATGCTGAATAAACAACTGTATGTAAAAGTCAGCACAAATTACAAATTTCCTTTCAAATTTTTACTTCTCGACTTGTGTACGTTATATGTAAATAACAAAGTTTATAGATACGTTTGACATAACGATTGACATAACGATTTGAATTGGTAAATACAAGTGAATAAATGAACGTAAAAGATCTGCGTCAAATCGTACGATTCACTTGTACGGTGAAATCTCTGTCGAAGGAAGAGATTAGTAAATCTGTGTTCTCGGAAGTAAGCAGAGAACATTAAATATCTCATTATCGGTCAAAGAGATTATGTACTTCTGCGACAGATTGGAATCAGAGTTTGAGTTCTGGTCAGCCGATTGGTGAAGGGGAACGCGACCGACATCCAGTCTTCTTTGCTCGATCGAATCGTATCTTGACATTGCGAAACTCCGCCTGGCTTTCTCAACCGCGAATACATTGCCTCGAATGCCGATGCCTACCGACTCCTGTATCCGTCAGTATGGCGAATATCCAGCCGCATTAGTGTCGTTAAAATATATCTGTATCCACTGCGTATGCATTTTTAAACAAGAAATCCTCGGACGTAATAAGAATTTTCTCATTTTCTCTCTGGCGTTGAATTAACGTCTTCAACTCGAACGCAATGAATTTCAATATTTTATCCGTTTTTGCGCAAGCACGGCATATTCAGTCGGACACTAGCGGTAGAAGATTAAAGAGGCTTAAGCGTCTGCCGTAGATAATCGAAATGATTAGTTGTCGGGATCGTTTGCCGATGGTTAGACCGCGGATTACGAGATTTTCCTCCCTCTCGGTGAGAGAAGAGGAGAGGAGATCTACCTTCCCGGGTAATTTAAATATTTAACGCACTACGGAGTGAGGGAATTACGTAAATTAGTTTTTATTATCTTGCCCGAGAGCTAGTGATTTCGTTGTATGTACAGCACACGAAGCGATATACGTCACGGAAATGTCATTTTTCGAAACAATGCGAGGTAATTCACATGTGATGGCTGGCTACAACGCAATGCGTTTATCTTTACGTGTAAAAAATTTTTAATTCTTACAATTTTTATTAGAGATTTACGAAAACGTTTCTTGGAATGTATTACATTAAAATATATTTTATTATTTTAATAGGGAGGTCCAGGTTCAAACCATGGCTGAGGTAAATGCTTCGTGTTTTGGCTCTGATATCCTTTATTCCTTCGAATTGTGATTTCACGTCAGAGCCTTATGAATTTTATTGTTTAATATATTTTAGGTTTTCTTTACATTGCACTCTGTTATTATATTCATGAAACTTTAAGAAATAACGCACAGATCATTTCAAGATTATATATAAAGATTAGTATAATTCGGAGAAGGAGGGGGATCAGCTGGGTTACGGTTTATTGACTAAAGGAAAGTTCGGTTGGCGAAAGTACGTTGTACCTAATGAAGTTCATAATGGACAAAATGACCCGTCTAAATGTTCTGTGTAACGAAAGAAAGGCAACGCCCATTTAACGACCGTTATATGATGGTGTTCTACACGAAATCGATTTTACGTCAATTTCACTGCCATGGAACATTCTCTACTATCTACGAGAAAAATCAGAATTGATCATCGTGTCATTAATCTTGATATATTAAGTCTGTCTCACCCGTATCATCATTGGGAAAATAAGATAAGTATTTTAATTGCTGAACTAATTGGACACGAATTCTTCCCGATAAAATGAAAACTGATAAGCGTAATGACATTTTTGTCCGCTTCCTCAGTAACATATCGAGAGGTCCACGAGTCATTTATGTAATATCAAATAGCGTTGTTTTATTTGATCACAAAATGAGTCACGCAAAGTGATAAGTACCCATGAAAAACATATGATGTAATATGTAGACGACACATGTTCGCAACACAAGACCCCAGCATTGATATCATGCACGTATATGCATTTTACGAAGGAAATACTTTCCGCAGACACTCGTTAATTGAAATCGAGATTTCGTGAGTCTAGTAGTTAATCGAATTGAATCGATTCGCGATATCTATTACCTAGGGTCTATTTAATAGATCATGAAGTAAGTAGCAGTCCAATTGCCAGCGATTTTGAAATGCAGTCAATTTCGCAAAAGTATGAGAAATCTAGCTTACGTGATTTAGAGAAACTATTGATGTTACTCTTGTGGTAAAGCATTAATTAGAAATCTCACCAATCGCGAGTTTAATTAGAAATGTTATTAAGACATAAAGTTTGGAGACGCAGAACAAAATTGAATTAAATTTATAATAGGTGTCAACCCTTCCGCTGCCACTTCCGGTTCCACACGTGCTCCGCTTTCAGTTCATAAATCCGCTTTGCGTGGCGCTCTACATTATTTTTGCAACGCGGTCAAATACAGCGAATGGTCGTTTGGTTTGTATCGTCGTTCACTCATCGTTCACAAAATTTACACCCGCTCTTCCGCCGAGAGAGAGTGTTAACATTTTCTAAACTATTGGTTTTCGCTATATGCCGATGCATCGTTTCTTAACAAACTCCTTTTGCAGAGATAAATAAACTGTACAATCGTTTACGTTTTATCAAATTATTTTACAAATTGTTATATACATTTACACGACAAGGTGTGCTCTATAAATTAAAGATTATTAATAAGAGTGATTTCTTTACAGATAATAATTTGACTCGTACACTGAGAAAAATTTTTATCGGATAAACCTATTAATAGTGTTTCCGATGGTTAATGTTTCCGATTACGTTTTCCGATGAAATTTATCCGATGAAATGCAGTTACCGATGAAATTTGATTGAAAAATCGATCATATTTTTCATCGGTAATACAATTAGTTGGATATATCCGATTTGTTACGATGCAATTGGATTTTCATGTAATCGGTAATTTACATGTAATCGGACATTTTTCTCAGTGTATGATACTGTTCGATTCAATTTTTCTGTTTCTCGCGTGTTTCTGGTAGAGAAGAGTGGGTGTCGACAAAACCGTGACATTATTGGCCCAGAATTCGAGGCTCATGACCGCGCTATATTAAACTCTTACCACGGAGACCCTGTTCGCCGAATGTCTCGCAAATAGCCGGCGTCGTCATTTTTAAGTCGAGCGTTACGCTACATGTGCGATAAGTTACGTTGACACGCGAGCACATCGTCTGGTTAGTCCGTCGTAAACAAAAAATCGTCTCCCGTAGTTTCCTCGCGATTAAAAATTCTCATCGACATATGATGAAGATCAGTTTTATCCGAGTTCTATTTCAAACTTCGAATGAATATGCAGTGTTATCGGATATTTTCTTTGTTGAGTAGCGATTGAAATATTGCCTCGCTGAAATATCACAAGGAACGTGCGTGCTTTCTACAAAAAACCTCATGCATATCTCGATTAAATACACGTATATGCAATTACTCGGAATAAAAACAGCGCTATTCAAAATACTCGCATTAGAATTGCTTAATAGTTTACATAACGGGTTATTGGAATATTGAATAGACAATTGGGACAACGTAGTTAATAATACATCATTTATTGTCATTATTATTGCAATTGACACAACCAAGTCCAATCTGCAATTAAATGAAGATTATATCACAATGAGAAATAATTACTGAATAAAGATAAAAATCTGCAAATTCTGGTATAATCGCAAATATCCGACATATTATAGGAAAATAATAATGATTTAATCGATTCATTGAAATTTATAAGATTTATATTTCGACGACACTCGAATTAAACTGAAGATAGTAAGCCTAATATTTTCTTTATTCCGTCACGGTTGCGACTTACCGGAAACGGCGTCTTACAAAGGCAAGGACAAGCCGCACGTGGTGCTCTGCCGAGTGTCAAACGACTTCGGTTCATCCGGATGTGCTGACTACATCCTGGACTAGCCTGGGAAGATACGGCTGAACGTATTACGAAAATAGAGCAGACGGTAGAAATAAATCATCGTTCACTCGTCTAAGCCATATCCGAGGTCTTTGATTGCGTCTGGCTGTCGTGAATGGCATGTACTTTCTAAAAAGTCAATCAGTGGTTTATCACTGAAAACAGTGAATATTCACTGATGCACAGTTATAAGTGTAGCACTGAATAATTCAGTGTTACACTTATAGCAGTTTTCTGTGATAATGCACTGATTGACTTTCAGATAGTAAGAACTGAAGTCGAAGCGGTCCACGAACAAAAATAGGATTTATTTGACGAATTTAAACTGGCTAAGTGGTTTGACTCATTCCAACGTTTCAACCATCCGGTTTGTGGTCTTTTTCAAAGAAAAATATATGCTAATTAGTCCAATTATGAGAAAAGTTGTTATCCGTATCTGGATATCGTTCGGGGAAATAGAATTATTGACATACACGAATACTCGGATGCGCGATATATTTTGTATTATACGCGATAATACAAAAATATTAGAGACGATAACAGATTGATAGAACTCAATTCTTATTGGATGGAAACAGAACGGACTTTCTCCAACTTTCTTCGTAATTGAGTTAAAAGCTGAAAGCTCCCGATTCAATCTAATTAGATAAAAGTGTGTAATCAGAAAGTAAACATTTAATATTTACATATTTCAATCTTTTATTCGACATAAAAGATTTTATTTTTTCTAATCGGCAGATTTCACGTTCTTCCTATCTTTATTGTAAATCTTAAGAAAACGAAGAACATGAGTTTTTCTTTTACACGTTTCTTATATTACTTATCACAAGATAAAGTATTAAAATCAACAATGTTAAAATAAGATTTCTTTCATCATTCGACTTGGCTCTATCGTCACTTCGATCTTCCTGGTTCTCATTCTTAGGAATTGTTTACGTAAGTGAACACTCCGATATTTTCTTAAATATTTTCTTGGATTTAACATTGTATTGCAAGAGTCTTCCCTCCGTCTTTCTGCTTTTCTTCAAGTATCCTTTATATAATCTATCACGTGTGTATACACTGTATACTTCTTTATTGGAACGCAACTGTCATGTTAACTTCCCCTGTCTCTATTATTAAACGCTCGTGTGGATTGTGCTGTCAGAAAAGCATAAACATTGATTGTAGAAATACCTTGCAAAATTAGATTTAATAATATAAATTGTCCGCTTAATTCCACACGTCATATTTCGAATTTTCCGCGCGGCGCTCCCTTCTGTAAATAATTATTTACGTAATAATTAAATAATTTGTTTTACTTTGCCGTCAAATGCATAGATAATTAATATGTCAATTCTTAACGATCGTCCCGATGCCCCTCTCTGAAGCTTTTCACTGCAAATAAACATCCGCGATTTTACTCAACCGCTTAACCCGTTTGTTCGTTCGTTTTCGCGCGCGTCACGTAAATAAAAAACCCCGGAATAAGGGAACAAAAATACCGGCGATGGTGCACTACGCATGCGGTTCCCTCACGACGTTGGACATAAAAGAAAAGAAACAGCTCGGTGGCTTTTTTGGTGTATCCCGACCCGTCCCTCTGCCTCCTGGTCGCATCCGCGTGAACACACTTGCAGTTTCACTATCGCTTCCTCTCTTCGTTCTTTCTCATTGTTGCGCGCGTCCGTCCGAACGCATTTGGATAAATTGCACATCGCACTTTTGTAAAAACCGCGTACGCTTGACGTCATCCCGCTGTCGGTGGCGTCTCTTTCAAGGATTGCAGCGGGAACGTGGTTGTATTCTTTTTTTCAAGATCGCGTCTTAATTAAAGCGAGTTGCATCTTGTACATCCTGCTTCATCCTACGCCGTGATTCATCCTGTACACATCGATGCCCGGTAACTGCGATTTGCACAAGAAATCCTCGAGCTTGCCTTGTTGCAAAGATAAACGATGTCTATACGATAAGCAGTTAATACATGGATCTCTTATTGTTTGTTTGTGCGTACATTCGATTTTCACAATGTTCAGGAAAGTCACAGTTGCATAACTGCCGATAAGACTTCTGTAGAATGTGAGCAATATTTTATCGGTTACACGGAAAAAGAAAGCGGGCATATCTTACTGCAATCAATTTTGCCAATTATTGTATGAACAGCAAAGAAACTTATGAGCACTAATTTACTGGAAAGATACTTTTAACAAATGTGCAAAGTTATTTTATAATATTATTTTAATTCTAATTTTATCTGCAAGTCAGCCATTGTGCTGTTACAACAAAAAATACATAGAAATTTTTATTATAACTTAACGGTGAAATAAATTTAATTTGGTAGGCAAACTTGAGCTATCTAACTTTCTTAACAAAATTTTTCTTTTTTTTCCCTACTAAACAAAACGAGGTTCTGCTGTAATATCGAATAATTAGTAATGGTAACGATCTTTGGCCGCTTTCACGTCGGATATGTAGTAGCAGCAACGATTTTTCGTTGCGATAACAAAATTCCTTTCCTCCATGTCTACGATGATTGAAGAGAGTGCTTTTTCTCAGCTAATGCTTTGTATTTATATACGTTATTGCTATCGCGCCGTAAGACGTAATTTGACTCAATATCTGACAGAAATATCGAAGAAGCGTAAGCGTAAAAAATACGCTTTGCAAACATTTATTTGCAGACGTAAGAAGCTCGTACGATCGAGTTCGTTTAATTATGGCGTTGATTAGAATGGATTAAAATGGTTTTACATCAGCGCACAAACACTGTTACGTTTCCCCGGTGTTTCTAGAATCCAATTTCGCTGATTATAATTCCTACTAAAACATGTAGCAAAATACATAGCGCGCAAGTTAAATCATTGTACTTGCGGGTGCGATTAACAAATAATCCATGGAGCTTCGGCACGACCGCATACGTACATACATTTCTGCAGATGTAAATATGTACTCGCATTAAAGGCAAATCTGTTAATCATCAAAAGTTAGAGCCACTTGTTGAAAAGCACAACAGTTCCCTCGTGTATTGTTGGATTTTCGTGTCCAACTTACATCATTATTCATTAAAAAAGTCTCATTCGAGATACAAAGGAGCTGATTTTTTAGAAATTGTAGCCACAGGCCGTGACCTTTATAAATTCGCAGACACATTTATTCAAAGCAGACGTCCGGATGTAAAAATGGAAATCGCGATACTGCGTCTGAGAAACGTTCATTTATCATGGGAATCATTAAATCCCCGGATGTGTTAATTACTTTTAATTTATTATTCAACGTGTACAGTTTGCTGATAGATCGGCGATAATCGCTTCTGAACAACCTTACAGTCCAAATTGCAGTTTATCACAAATGTGCATTAACGGTAGGTACTTAATATTGAATACTATTGCCACTTTAAATTGTTTAGTAGTCTCAACAAATCATTCCTCGCATATTAACAATGAGATCTTAGATAATCTTATATTATTTTACATAACAAACGGATTCATTAAAAATAAGTTAATTACCACTCATGAGTGTACAATTTTACGACTCGTTTCCACTGAAAAGTTAAATGCCAAACTTTTGTGCCGCTCGCCCGCTCCAAGAATAGTATAATCGCGCACACGGTGACGCAAGCCTTAATTACGCAAAGTCAAAAGTTGCGCGGCACATAAATGCGTCACGAATTGCCGAGGAACAAGCACGCATTTTACGTCCAAATGAGTTTGCAACGGTCAAGCTACAGCGAAGTGTATTCCTTTCTTGATTAAAGGCATTGAAGTCCTATCTCAGCAAATATTGCCGGCGTCGCTCGCTCTTCGCAAAATATAACGTATTATATTATTGCATGCAATCAAAAAGATTCAGAGCATTTTCGAATGTTTTTACAACGCCCTTGAAATATTTTTATTACCTTCATGTAACTTTACTTAAACATTTAAGCTTCTTATTTTACACAATTACAATGGTTGTCCTCGAAATGAATACATATATGTACATTGTATATTTGGTAACTTTTTTAACGTTACCGAAATTCATTATAATAAAAAATTGCTAATATGCAGTTTCCAAATCATGCCGAGTTTAATAAATTCTTTAGAAAGGAGCGCACAATAGTATACATTTTTGTAGAAGACTTGCTGAACAACGCTAACTGGCAAATATAGGGAAGTCCAGGTTCAACCCCGGCTGAGGTGATATTTTTCGCAATAAATTTCTTTAATTAGAATTTGCCAGTTAGGCAATCGTTTGGCAATTTTTCCACATTGGTTACTCATGTACTGGCGTCAAATAACTCTTTACGGTGTACATTTTTGTTTCGCAAATCGAGTCGATCATGCTGGCGCAAAAATCTGATGGGATATTATCACTCTGTGTGAGATATTGCACTCTCTAGAACTTTCGATACGTAGGTAGAGGCACCCAAGCCTGGCGAGCGACCTAACGATCACCTACAACGTCTGTATCTCGAGTTACGCAATCATCAATCACCTCGCGCGCAGGTATATGCTTTTTCGCAGTGATTCGCCGCGGCCGCGCAAAGACTCGAATTACCGCCGAGGAGCCGCGGGCATTTGGTAAACAGGAAGCGAGATCGTTAAGTGCACGCGGATCTTATCTAGACTTATCCTACAGTGTGCTTGCGAATGCGCGCCGTCAGGTGCGCGTCGGATTGTTACTATGAAACATATCGGATCGGGACGAAAATGGAATTTACGCAAATACCACGATATTGCCAGAACGCATCTTCGATGCTATCATATCTTTTTTTTTTGCTTTCCTAGCAACCACCGAGAGAATCGCAGCTATGAATAAATTTAAGCGGCTCGAGGTGAATCTTCGCCAGAGGCTGATTTACCAGATACATAAATGCAACTCCTTCGTTATGTAACTGATGGATTCGACGAATCGCGATAGTTTTTTGGCAGATTGTCGCCTCGTGTAAATTGCTTTTTTACTTTACGACGACTGTAGTTGAAGTTACTCTCGGAATCTATTAATTGGTGCTCGCAGATAAGCTTCAGGCTGTAAAGTCCTTCGGTGGAAGGAAATTCTAATATTTCTAACAATGTCAGCTATTACGGGGAGACAAAACACTTCTGCGTTCGCTGGCGATTAATAATAAGTGTTTTCTCCAGTTACTGTGTATCCCTGTTGTCGATGACAACCTTAAGAATCAAAGTAAAAGTACATTTCACACGCAAACAACGACGCGTTTGCATAACACTTATATACATGTATAAGAGCGCGATGCGATTAGCATACCATTCACCTGATGCATCGCGGCTCATTTTCAATATCTATAATTGCAAACGCGTGTCCAGCAGTTTCTTGCTGACAAACAATTGCAAGTGAAAATTATTCTAGGATGCCGAACATATTACCGTGAGATACGCAGAAATTACACGTATATAATGTTTTGCTATTTTCATTAAATTTTGAGAGAAAACGTATTTAATCAACAAATTAAATGTATTTGGTAATTAAGGTAGTTATTTCGTGAAATCATTTATGTGAGAATTGTTTAAAATTTTTACAGTTTATTCTTTACATCAATACATGCAAAATAAGATCAATTAAATAAAAATTGACCGTCTCAAAGTTCTAAAAAAGAAAGTTAAAGTTTGCTATGTTACACGAAATATTACGTGTAAAACACATTAAAAATATTATTGCACGTAACAATATAATTCGTTGTAATATTATTAGTATTAAAATATAAATATTTGCGTTTGCAAACGCAAATGATGGCACGTTTTATTTTAAGCTTAACGGTGAGTGAGATTCGTAAGAGAAACAAATATGTTATAAAGTAAAATGGAACGAATAACTGGAAAAAAATAAAAATCTGACCGTTCCGTTTCAACAATAAACACAGTTAAAACTGAAAAATTGGAAGAATTATATTTCATATTATGTATTATCGCGAAACAACTACCTTAACAAAACACGGACGAGTATGTTGAACAATGGCGAATATTTTTCTTTTTAACGCGGAAGAAACGTTTTCACAACCGGTCTCACATCTTTTAGTTTGTACCTACAAAAAATGTCAAAGTGATCTGCCAAGCAATTAATGTGGCGTTACATTACACTCGATATGACACGCCGCACTTATCGTTTCGTCGGAGGAAAAAAATTGGCCGAACATATTACCGTGAGATACGCCGTTTGTTTTCAGTATGTACGTGCCGATTGGACGATTATTATTTCGCCGTTGTTTTCCAGAGGCGCATTTTCCGCCGCGCTCATCGACTGGCTGCGGATTCGAACGTAATTTTTATCATTTTACAAAACGATGTTTTTTCGTTGTCACGCGTACGCAGGGAAAAGTAATACTGAAAACGGATTATACCGAGTTACAGCTAAACACAAGTGACGTTATCGCTGCTCGGAAATGTTGCAAGCGTCTGGTTGATAAGAACTTTTCGTCGACGTTCGTCGACGGTCACCGTCTGACCGTTTCGCGATTGGGAATTAGTTTCAAATTTACAATAAAAGATATCCGGAGACCGTAAATAGCGCGTGCACTAAAAATATAATTCTATTCTCCGACGGAGATAAGAAACGTCAGGCCCGTCGATTCGCTATGTCGTTCACGCTGCGGAAATGCGAAATGACTGGGGCGAACGAGAGATTTTAACGCCGCGCATTGCGACCGGGACGGGATTTCTGTTGAACAGCCCTGTCGCGTTTCCGATTTGCGCTCGCAGGCGGACCTCGACAACACGTCAGTGGGAAATTATCGTAATGATTCCGTTCCCAATTACGCGGTAATTGCATTACGGTCATTACCGACCGTTTTTTCTTCCTGCTGCGTCCCAAACGGCTGTTTCAGTGCCACGCTTCGTCAATGACGCGGACAATGTAACAGGATGATCACGCGACGCATGTTACATGCTGTAAAAGTTACATAATCCAGAGAGAGAGAGAGAGAGAGAGAGAGCCGGATCGAAGCGTGAATGCAACGTCCGGCTATAAATTTACAGCTTTACTTGTTTGCGTGCTGGCACAAGAAATACCGCGCTTGTTCGCCGACGAAACACGGGAATGTGGGTCGATTTGTGGTCGATCAAATGTAGACGTACAATACGCATCCGCGAGCAATTTAGCTCCGGCAGAGCGAATACAACGGAATTATCCGCGGTACGTTCTAAAATGTCGCATCACACCCGCCGGAATATGTTGTAGCGCTCGAAATTTTCCGGGCGGCCGAACAATTTGAATAATTCAGACCTCTCGCGCGGATTTCGGAAATTGTGTGGATCTCTCGGGGCGATCGATAGAATATTGTAACGCTCGACAAAAATTCGACTCTGCGAATAATCGACTCGAATAGTAAAGTAAATCTAGATTTATTGTAAGAGGAAACAAGTTATTTGCAACGAGTATTCAAATTTTCCCCGGCGTCTGATTTATTCGAATCTCTGGACATTGAAAATCGAAGAATCAAAATCGATCGTTGGTTTTTTTTGTACGAACACGAACGTTTACGCTTCAAAGTGTTCTTATAGCAATTTAAAAAAAATAAAACTTGCCTTAAACCTCTTATTAAAATTTTAATACTAGACACATGCATACCTGGTAATATTTAGAAATGTGTAAATCCGTTTTGACAAATGATGATCGATTAGCGGCGCGGAGAGCCTGTCACGCGAGACTTGCGTGACGTCAGTACAGCGATTATCTAAGAGCAACATGCATTTCATTATTACGCGCCGATTTATCTCGCCGTTATTATTTAGTTGTCCGGCCATTAGCAAATTAAAGTACTCCCGTTTAATTAATCATGCTCTATTAATTATCGCAAAGCGCGGCTTGCGCCATTTACATCACGGTTCCCCGAATGGTGAACATTATAAATAACGTTTGCAGTAGCTCTTTCCAGCCTGACGCATCGCAAATACCCACACCATATTTTTGTGACATAAATATTATCGCGAAGCAGATAACCGAAAGCAGTTGGACTCCATTCCGCGGAGCTTAAAAAGATATAGGCGTATAATTGTTTAAAAATAGACGTGAGGACACTGAGTGGCGATTAAAAGGGAAGAAAGGGAAGGCCACCGTGCACAAATCGAACAAGGTCGTGCAACAGGTTTTGCAAGGGGTAAAAATGGCGAAGCACGCGAGCTACTTAGAATCTCCCGAGCGCACATTCGAAACGATTGCCTTTCTTTGGTCTCTTTGTGCGAATAAAACGATCGGCGCCGGATTTACGATACACTGCATATTTTTCTGAGTGCGCCCGTAACAAGAGCGTAGAGGGACAAGACGATAGCGCGTATCTTATATTTATATGTTTTGTAAAATTAGCGCAAACGAGAAGATACATTTTATACGCGCGAAATATCTGTCGCTGTCGTTATTTTGTGGTTCATATAAGACGGCCTCATTTTTAAAGCCGCTGTAAGGACGGCCTCGGGGACGTTTATTTCGTTCCCAACGTTGTTTGCCTACGTTTGAGCTTGGAATTTTTCCCGAGACTCGTCGGCTCGTCCGCTGGTATTCTATGCACGATCACGTTCTCACTTATTTACGGATTCGGAGCCCGTATGTGAACCAGAATGCGTTCACACATTCGTACCTTTTGATACCTTCCTAGCGACCGTGACTGAAACAACGGAAATATCGGATTTCTGTCGCTTTACATCGACTCATGCCGTTCGTAGCTAATACGTGAAATGGCACAAAATGGGATTTCGAACGAGAATTTATCTCGCTTCGTAGTCTCGAGAGGAAATAAAGCAGAGCCGAGGGCGTTTACCTCTTACCTTTGAATTTCAAGTAGTTGGCCAACATTTTTATTAGTAGCTCCATAAATACTTCACACTAATAGAAACTTTACGAGAGAAGAGGAAATGACGATACCGACAAAGATAATGCGCGATACGAATGTGGTAGAGGAGGCAGTCAGTTAATTCCGATGTCGACATAATGCACCGGATGGCGAGTAATCATGATCCATCACGCTTGCTATACTTATTTTATTGAAATCGATATTATCTTGTATGACCTCTTGAACGACTCGTTTAAAAAGTTATATCATATACTTCCGAAGGAACATTTTAACATGTAAGAAAAGGCAGCTGCTCTTCCGACCATTCAGACGTTACGCATAACAAAGACACATTTTCTAAGAGGACCTTTCAAAGGAACTCAATCTCATCATAGATAGACAGATTTTATCTGTCTGAACCGTTCGAAGTCAACTTGAAGAAAAAAAGAAACTGTAGCTCGTTTAATATTCTAATAACAACAGAATACCAAGGGAGATAAGGATGACGGACAGCTACAAAGTGTCACGGACGCCGATGGGGTGTCACGGACACGAAAATCGCCCGCAAGGTCGGGAATACACTAAAGCGTTTGACATCGGTCAGCCGGAAGTGACGCGCGTGCTAGACCTTAAACATAGCGATGGAGAGCCGTGTATACTTGACGGAAAGTCACTGGGTGCTACTTTCTACTTTCAAAATCTTGCCTGGAAGCGATAAGCCGTCGTCGCTACCTGAGTCAAACATTTCAGTAAAATGCACTAGGAAAGAATTAAATTGCTTTTAAAACTGGACGCGGCTGTGCAGAAGGAAATGTCGGGGTAATTTCGAATATACTGAAGCGACGATACGGCTGCTGTACGCGGAGAGAATTTTTTCCTAAAATTTATCCTGTGGAAACCATGTTGTTCCACGATTACATAACTTTCAGGATAAATTTTAACAGAAAATCCTCTCCGTGCAGTCTAAACTTTCGAAACATTATTTCAAAACCGAATGTGGCTGTGCAGGAAGAAATATCGAGGCGTTTTTGAAGCGATGTATGTACACGATATGGATAATATTTCAGAATGCAGTGTTTTATTTCCACGATTTAATTAAAACCGCGCGTAAATGCAGACGGTTCATCCAACATTGTTTGAGAATTTCGTGGCAAACAGATGTCTATAACGGAATAAGTCGTTCCAGGCATGGTTTACATTGCGAAATTGCGTGTCATATAACAGTAATTTAATCATAATACAATTATATTTGCAAGGTTTTTCCTCGAGCGCGCAATTTGGTACTCGTTTATTATTCATATAAATTTTAAGAGAATCGAGGTAAATACATTTTTTAAATGCCAACAACGATTTCTCCTCTCTCTCTCTCTCCAAATGCAAAGCGTGTATTTCCGCAGAAAAATTTAAACATCACTTCGTGCCACGACGGGTTCGCTAAATCTCCGATTGCTAAATTTTTTCCTCGCTTTTTGTAAAATGCACCGCGTAATTCACCACGTTGTCGGCGTGCCGCGTTTAATCATCACGCGTGGCAAATATCTTCAATCGCGAGGTGAATTTATTCCCTCCGGAGCATGGGGCAAACGAAATTCTCGCGTGCCTCAGCCGCGTATTTCCCGATTATCTCTGCCAAGCCGGCGTGCTATTCGTGCCTTCTTTGTACAATTAGGAGTTTTTGTCGTCCGTGCGACGTCAGGCACGAGGGATAGGCTGCCTGTGGGGGGGTACGATTGAGAGAAACGGAGGGAAGGTGGGAAAAGAGAGGTTGGCCATAGAGGGAGATAGAGCCGGGATCGATATGCACCTCACTGTCGCGAACTGTTGTAGGAAGGGCCGTTTCGTCACTTCGGACCCGAATTGATGTTAAAAGATTCATCGTAATGTTATCAACAGTCCGAGCTAAACGACGTTGGCTTTTGAGCCATTCGTATATTGATTTATTAGTTAGATCTCCAATTATGTCAAACTTATTGAGGGACCAAATAATTTATAAGCTTCCTCTCTCGTGTCCCGAATAATTTCCCCGTTTGCTGGTTAAATGGATATTGATTGGCAAATTATCCGTCCAACAATTTTAATCGAGATTTGATTACGGCGACTTTTCCCCGTGGTATCGCTCTTTAGTTGATATCATATACCACAGATTGATTGGATTTTTTAATTTATCGGATTTAAGGTTTAATTAAAAAAAGAAAAGTATTTCAGGAACTTCAGACGGCGATATTTTTCTTCTTGCAAATAAAACTTTTCCATTGGATATCGAACAGTCTGGTATTGGATATCAGCTCCAGTGCTCTCTATTACGTGTCAACGGCAGCGTTATAGGTTTGCGGTGCGCAATCTTTCCCACGTCTGGGAACGCATTGCCTCTCAGTATATGTACATGTCGTGCACATATGTTGTCTGTCAGTAGTTCATAAGGATTCATGGATATGAGCCGCGAGTACAGCCATTTAAAATCAACATACCGTTTGCGTGATTTCCCACAGCCATCATTTCAATCTTTCACAACCGACTGAGGTACCCCTGGTATTAAAATGGACGGAATCAATTTTTCTTTGATATAAAAAAAAGTCTCGCGCGCATATTGTTGCGCCGTGACAAAGTGACTTGCGTACTTACGAACGAGTCTGAGAGACTTTGAGAGCTTTTTATACGAAACGAGATTTAGCGACTAAACGCGTGTTGCTGTAGACACGCGGTTGGAAAAATGAGCAAAAACGTTTGGGTACAGGGGGGCTGGACGGTCGTGCATTCGCAAGTTAATGGCCAATATTTCGCGATGGAGAAAGCGAAGCGCTGAACGGAGGTCGTGAGCCTCGTTAAAAGCCGTCCATAAACTTAGAGTCGTTTCACACTGTGGGAATCATGATATCGCGCGCGAATCGGGCGTATCGAATTGAATAACCCGTTACTATATGCGAGAGTGCACAAGTTTCTTGCTATCGCCGGTATTATCTTTACGTCGACGGAAATAAAAATAGATGAGGGATCGATGACACGGCAAATGACCCTCTTTCAGTTTCTCGATTGCTCCTAAGAACGCCAGAACCTTGAGAAACATCAAGATACCACGCTGATTTATAACGGGTCCTTGCTAACACGAACTCGACTCACGAATCGCGGTTAAGACATTGCGTGGCCGGGCCGTAAAAGCATACATGCGTCGAGATGAATTCGAAAGACAGTTAGACGTACGCATGTTCTAATATTATAGAGCCAGGCTGTTGCATAAAGACACTGCACAATCCAGTTCTATTCAGACGTAATCGGGCTCCTTTATTACCGAGCTCTATAATTAACTTACATGTACGCATGTGGATCTGTCAAATTATAATTTAATAGCGCACGTACACGCGGAGGGAAGGAAATTTGCCGTTGCAGCAGAACCGTTACTGCTATTTTACATTCGATGCGAGACCGACTGAACCTTTCCTACACGGAGAGAAGTTTTTCTGAAAATTTATCCTGAAAATCGTGTAATCGTGGGACAACGTGGCATTTCGAAGAATTTTATGAGTTTCTGAAATTTTACCATACTTATACTTATTGTTAGTAGACATTTTATTAGTAGAATGTACGGGAAAGTTTTAAAGACTCTCATACGGTTCTTCCAAATGCCATGTTGTCCCACGATTACACGAATTTCAGGGCGAAATTGAAGAGAAAATTCTCCCCGTGTGCGGATTATTTGATATTATTAAACACAACAATTTTCGTGGTAAGGTAAAAAAAATTCTGCTGCGTAAATTAATTCGCGTAAACGTGCATCTGTGGTAACAAAAACTGAATTCACTGATAAAATAATCTAACAAATGTATTTCGTCCTTATTTTGGTGGTGGAACAAAAATCAATTTTTTGTCTCTAACGAAAGGATCTGCAATATTAGGGAAATTATTTTCAATAAACAAAATTAGTGTTCTCTACAGAACAAATATATTTGCCGTCCGTGTAATAACCGGCAAAATTTAATTACGACAGCACAATGCGCGTTGCATTAATTTCTCTCCCCCCGTGCACTAAACACATTGTCGATGCAAATTTTATATTGCCGCGGAATTATTAATTACGCAAATGATGATACGCGCAAAATTAACGGCCGGTTGGTGTGTGTTTCGCTTCAGGTCACGTACTCGGCCGATCTCGCGATCGAGATACCAGGCAATCTGAGCCAGGGTGGTTCCTGGTACCGTTTGGATTACAGCCCACCCGTCGGCTATCCACCGCCGAACACCACCATAGCCGCCACCGACATCGGTGATGTCATAAAGTTCAGGGACGGTCTGCCTGGGACGAGATACGAGTACTGGCTGTACTACAGCAACAGCACTCTTCACGATTGGCTGACGTGGACCGCGTCGATTACAACACGTATGCAATTTTATTCTATTTAACGCGATAATTATCTTGAGCAGTATGTTCTCTAAATATAATACACAAGCTATCTCTTTTCATAACTTATTTATCTAAGTGCTTTATATGCGGTTCACTTTAATGGTAAATTTATGATTTAACAAGCATACGATTATAATTGCAAACAAAATAGACACATGAACGAACGGTTGCTTGATTTGCCGAGTCGCTCTGGGGAGACTCGATTAACGTAATTTAATTTACAGCACCCGATCCTCCGTCAAACTTGACGGTATCGGTGCGAAATGGGAAGACTGCGATCGTATATTGGTCGCCTCCGGCCCAGGGGAATTATTCCGGTTTCCGGTTACGAACGCAGAGCTTTAGTGATACCGGAAATCCGAAGACCACCGTCATCCCTGTTGACTCGGTGCCCTACACGCTGCGTGATCTCACGCCTGGTGCCACGTACTCGCTTCAACTCTTCACCGTGTTGGACGCCAAAGAGAGCGTCGCTTATACCAGCAGGAATTTTACGACAAGTACATAAATACTCGGAGTATCATAAATGTTTCGTGAGGATCGCGACATGCACGTCTAACGTTGAATCATTTGCAGAACCGAACACCCCGGGCAAGTTCATCGTCTGGTTCAGGAACGAGACGACGCTGCTGGTGCTATGGCAACCGCCTTATCCGGCCGGAATATACACACACTACAAAGTTAGCATAGATCCATCCGACGCGATAGAATCCGTTCTCTATGTGGAGAAGGAAGGCGAGCCACCTGGTCCTGCACAGGCAGCTTTTAAAGGACTTGTCCCAGGTCAGCTGTTTGCTATCATGTAATCGCACGCGCGTATTACGGAACTATCGGACACACCAAATATGTGTATCAGATTCCATTACGTAAACATGTTTCAGAATATGTTACATTGAGAAATTGAGGAGGAGAAAATGTGTTTCCAAATTACAAACAAATAAATTTCATATATGTTATTTGCACATTAGTCGCTCGCTCTATACTAAATGGAGAAGTAGAATCGCAGAGAAAGTATCTGCCGTAAATAGAGCAGTGCATGAATTGCACGAATAGATTCCACAGTTGTATCAATATGCACCTTTTCTAACGTTAAAAACAAAAATTCAGGTCTACTTAGTAGAACGTAAATAGGCTAGTCAAAGAAAGTTTCTTATCTCAGAGGTTATCATGTATTTACAAATAAATAATATACTTTAATTAAATTATGTATTAAACGGTTCGTTCTCCACATTTGATACGCTACGGACATTCAATTCGCCCGATTCGAGCACGCAACGGAATTTCATTATCACAATTCGTATCTGCGGTTTCTTAGAAAGCAGTAAAATTGTGCAATGGGTAAAAACCTAGCGGCACCAATTCGACGCCGAGAAATCACTTAATTCTTAACGTTCTTTTAAAAATAAATATATTACTACTCTTTTAAATAGCGAAAGTTACGTCTCGCTCCTCTAAATTGCTTGCACTTCCGGTTACAGGTAGAGCGTACAACATTTCCGTTCAGACCGTTTCCGAGGATGAAACGTCTGCGCCCACCACGGCCCAGTATCGTACGGTACCGCTGCGTCCACTCAACGTGACCTTCGACAAAGCCTCCGTGACATCGACATCCTTTCGCATGTTTTGGAACCCTCCCAACGGAACGTCCGAGTTCGACAAGTATCAAATATCGCTCGGTAGTAATCGGCGGCTTGCGCCGGTCACGCGAAACCGGGACGACGAGAACAGATGGGAGTTCAAGGACTTGGAGCCCGGCAAAACATATCAAGTGGTGGTGAAGACGGTTTCTGGCAAAGTCACCAGTTGGCCGGCCAGTGGAGACGTCACTCTGAGTACGCGTCCACTTCCTTAATGTGACACTGCACTGAGAAAAATGTCCAATTTTGATACTATTTAGACACTTTTAGGGATAATTTACACCCACTTAGCTGATCCATACACCTACATAGATCAGCAATAACCTACTTCGATGACATATTTTTTTTACTCCTCCCTTGAATATTTAATTCAAAAAATTTACTTTAGTTCCTACTTTAATGCCAAATTGGCGAAAGTAGAAATTTCCGACACTATCAGTTTTAAAGTAGAAGTCAATTTTATCGAATAACTTTCATCGGATATATCCATAATTTAATCGGAAAACGTAATCGAAAAAATTAACCAACGGAAACACCACTTAATTAGTTTATCTAATGTAAATTTTTCTCAGTGCAGAAATAGCGCGCTTGTAATTATTTACAATGATATTGTTTCTTCACTCTTCGTTATGTTTATAGAGCCGCTACCCGTTCACGATCTCAGGGCGGTGATCGATGAGAAGACTGGTATGGTGGAAGTCTCTTGGAGTCCGGAGAATTCGAGTTCGCAGGATAGTTACAAGCTACAATACCACGAGGTGGAGACCACGATTGGTGGCGATAGTAACACTTTGACAACTGATAAAACAAAGGTGAGCGCGACGTTAAACGCGAGAAATGGTGTGCAGCCTTCGCTTTTCTTTTACATACGTTTCTTGACGTAATTGTTAAATTGATAGGTGACGCTGGAAGCTCTGCTGCCGGGAAGAAATTATTCCATAATAGTTGAAGCAATTAGTAATAAGGTCGAGTCGAACGAAACCGTCCTGTACCAAGCGACACGTCCAGCTAGTCCCGTAATTGAAGATCTGAAGCCTATTGAGAAAGGTTTGAACATCTCCTGGAAGAGCGACGTCAATTCTAAACAGGAGAAATTCGAGGTGACCCACAACAGAAATGATACGGGAGAAAGCGCAACCACTCTGACTACGGAATCACATATCGTCTTGGAAGATCTTTATCCCGGTGCAGCGTATGAGGTCAAGGTCTTTGCCATTAGCCATGGACTTCGAAGCGAGCCGCACGACTACTTACAAGCTGTCTGTGAGTAATGTATACTTAATTACGCTCTTACGTAATTTCCTTTCATTCATTATCGACCGCGGAAGTTTCTTTCACTCAACAATGATTCGTCGAATTATTTTCCAGTGCCTCATCCGCCGAAGAATCTCAGTATCGAAAAAGTCACGAGCAGCACCGTCGTTGTGCATTGGGAAGCGCCGACGGACTCGATATTTACCGAATATTCCATCAGATATCGTACGGAGGATGATCCCAGGTGGGTCAAACTGCCCAGCGTTCGCGACACGGAGGCGGAAGTGGCGGACATGACGCCCGGCGAGAGGTACACCATACAAGTGAACACCGTCAGTTACGGTGTCGAAAGTTTGTATCCGTTGCAAGTGAATCACACAGTCCGTAAGTATATACAGCGAGTTATCACACAATTGTTTTGATAATCATTGTGCGACTGAAATAAACAGCGATTTGAAACTCGGGCTTAGACACATCTCGTCATTTCAGGGCCTAACCCAGTTCTAAATGTCACCCCTATTATCGATTCTACCAATGTAACTCTCGAATGGCCACGGCCTGAGGGCCGTATCGAGACCTACGTGATAAGATGGTGGCCGGTGGACAACCCAGAGGATTCCAGGACGAAGAACGTCAGCGAGACCAACGACGTGCCCGATATCAGTTTCGAAGAGAACGCCGTGCAAACCGAGAAGATCCTGGTGAGCGACCTGATGCCTGGAGTACAGTACTTCTTCGTCGTCTACACGATCTCGTATGATCTAGTCAGCGACATCAGCAATTTAACCACAAGAACGAGTGAGTGTACCGGCTTCGTCGTCGTATTAACGAGTATCCATTATTTGCCGCTGTTTAACAGCTCATTAACGAATTTCGCCTGACTGAGCATGTATGCTAACGGATACACGCGACATCCTAACTGCCAGTCATTAATCTTGCTCATGTTATCGTGTGCTTTTCGCTATATTTTTCTGTCACGTCATATTCGTCTGCCACAAATTTGTATCTACTTAGCGACTTTGCTCCAAGTCTGACGGGCAGTTAAGGGCGATTAAGATCGTGGTAGGTCGATCGGTGACTAGGCAAACAAAAACGAAACTTTGAAATCTAGTGCCACTGATCCAGTCCGAAGTCGTCGTAGTGGTCGATCGGGACCAGCCAGGATCGTTGACGTTAAGATACACGCCGACGCCGATTCAGTCTTCGAGGTTCAATCTCTACCGGTTCAGGATTAGCGATGACAATAACACCACGAAGGAGCGTATGGTGGATGACGTTGACACCAAGGTCTCATTTGTTGGATTAACACCTGGCAAACTGTACAACGTGACTGTTTGGACAGTAAGCGATAATGTGGAGAGCAGACCTCTCCTCCGGCAAGACCGACTCTGTGAGTATCCACGCGGTACAGCGTGTGTTAAAACGGCTCTCGAAAATGAGACGCTAATTTTAATTGATACGCGAGTGAAAGCTGTGTTTGCTTAAATTGTTTAAAGTGAAATTTAATTCCGTGTCTAACGTAACGTACTTGAAGACTGTACAAATTTTCCGCAGATAATCCACTTCGAAGCGTGGTTGTATTTTCTCTTGTTTACGCCTGTATTATTTTGTGATATGACATCATAATATATTATTTTAATAGTAACTGTGGGGAGATCGCAGTGAAGGAATTAAATGAAAGAAATATCACATTATAATTTTCATCTTTCACGCAATATTTATATGTTACCATGTTCAATAGATCTATGCAAATCTTCTTTTAATATGTACACAAAAACGACCAGGCATTTGTCCGTACCATATCTTTTTATTAGCCTGAAGATAAATGTGATTTTTAGATCCTGAACCGATCACTGCGATCCAGGCGATTGACATAAACGATACGAGGATCACCTTGACCTGGGACATCCCGCACGGAGAGTATGATACGTTTGAAGTACAGTATATAAATACGGAAGGGAACTACATCCAAAATATAACCTCGGTCAACGTGATCACCATCTTTGACCTCAAGCCGCACAGAAATTACACGTTCACATTGGTTGTACGCTCGGGCACCGAATCCTCTTCGTTGAGGGTCTCGAATCCGCTCAGCGCCAGCTTCACCACCAGCGAGTCGTATCCGGGAAAGGTGGAGAAGTTTCACCCTATCGACATTCAACCGAGCGACATCAGCTTCTTGTGGTCTCTGCCGAGCCAGGAGCAAAATGGCATCATTAGGAAGTTTACCATCACGTATGGTTTAGAAGTAAGACATCTCTTTAAATATGCTTGAGAAATGTGCATTTACGTATAACTTAAAATAGAAAAACGCGAGATACGCAATGGCTGAAGCTATTTCGTATTTCCCCGTGCGTCGAAGAAATATGTTACACACATTATACGGATGTTTCCTCGCGGTCCCATCAGGGTTCGACCCACACCCAGATGCAGGACTTCAGGCCGAACGAGTTTCGTGGTGTTATCAAGTCCCTCGTACCTGGCAAGACCTATATCTTCCGGATACAAGCGGAGACAAAGATCGGCTTTGGTCCCGAGGCGATCTGGAAGCAGAAGATGCCAATATTAGCGCCACCGAAGCCATCCACGCAGGTGGTGCCGACCGAAGTCTGTAGAAGCAGCACGACAATCCAAATCAGGTTCAGGAAAAACTACTTCAGCGAGCAGAACGGTGCGGTCACGTCGTACAGCGTCATTGTTGCCGAAGACGACAGCAAGAACGCTTCTGGGCTGGAGATGCCTAGTTGGAGAGACGTCCAGGCCTACAGCATTTGGCCACCGTATCAGGTAAACTTTATTTTTCATTTATTACACGGTCGTAATTATGAAGAACACGTGGATTTAATTGAGATATTCGTTTGAACAAGATTCAAATATTCAGACATTGAATTCCGAACTGATTTTATTATTTAGATAAGTGGATTACGAAGTACGTGTATATTATGTAAAATGAATATTTTGAAAACTGACGCAACATTAAATTTCAATGGCAAAATACACGTGCGATAAAATGTTTTTCTGTTGCAATAATTAACGCCACTTTCAATTTAATGCATTACAAAATGTGCTAAGAAAAATAGACGGTAAAACGAATCGTTTAAGATAATCAATGCAGCAAATTATGCCGCGCTGTACTTATTGACTTGCAAGATCATGGACAATTGTCTGCGTGAAAAATGTATGCGTGTGTGAAAATGTATGCGTTATGACGTAGATCCGCAAACGTATAAACACGGCAGGCGAGCTGTGACCAGAGTATTATATGCGGAACGAAGGATACGCGTAATCTAGTTGCGATCTGAAACTGCGAAGACGCAGATGCGGTCGCCGTGATATGAACATTTTACAAAGTTAAATCGCGGAATTGTATTTGACTATCTACACTGTGTTGTTGCGATCGCGAAGAGAAAAGCAGTGTGTGTAAACCGAGTCTAATAAAACTTACAAAAGGATGGTGCACTTTGAATTTGCGAAATTTCACACGTATTTCAATTCGACATCTTTATAGCACTGTTACCAAAGACTGCGTTCTCTTATTTATTCTCTTACTCACTTGCAAATGACGTATGATGAATATAAAAAAGTAATACAGTATGTATTACGTTTTTATATTCTCGTACGTTACGTTGTTAATTATTGCAATGTATCAGTTTTGAAAATAATATGTTACTAACGGATTCGACGAATCTTATGCTAATCGTCTGTAGTCTGTTACGACCGATTCTTCGTATAACATTACCAATGTTAATGTTAACGTTCTGTTAAAGAAACTGCGTAGCAAAGCGAAAGCAAAGTCCGTCGCGAAATGTACGGCACCGAAAATTGTGATTGAATTTTAGTTACGAACAAATTCGGGAGCCATGAATATGGACGTTCTGAACAATTTAATTTCGAAAACGAAGAAGATAATCAAGCAGGTGTTTATAAAAACGATATACAGGCGTTCTATATGTGCGTTAATAAATTCGTAACCAGAAAACGAGAGTACCCTTATTTAAATATTTTATTTTGACTTGTGGCAAAAATTGAGATGCACCAAAAAGATTCACGATAAATACATTGAGAAAACCATTGATTTAATTTAATTGGCACTTAAAGAGAATTTGTCAATTGTTAATTATGATTGTATTATTTAATAGATTACAATAATATATCAGAATAGATATGTATAATGTCTATTAGTTATTTTACAATGAATAGAGTATTTCATTGTGTTAAAATCTCCAGGTAATGGAACCATACTACCCCTTCAAAAATGGATCTGTGGAGGACTTTACGATCGGCTCCGAGAACTGCGACAACAAAATTGGCTACTGTAATGGACCATTAAAATCAGGATCTACTTATCGAGTGAAAGTGCGCGCGTTTACGGCACCGGACAAATTTACGGACACCAGCTACAGCTTCCCCATTCAAACAGGTGAGAGCGATCGCGTGAAAAGTCTTAAAACGTAAAGAAAAATCGCGTACCATTAACGCATCCGATGTCTCGCTCTCTTTCTCTCTCTCTTCCTTTCACGACAGTGAAAATATTTCTTTAAGTGCATGTGAGTTTACAGAAATAATAACGATGATATGTAATAACGATTCATCCGATGCGATAACTGGTTTGTAAAATAGAGGCACACTGCGCATGTAGTGAAAGCCTCGCTAAATTCATGCCTCGTTATTTCGTGTACATGTCTGCCCAAGGATTGCTGCTGGCAGGTAAGATCTCGAAATGGAAGTTCAAAGCTTTATCCATGCCGCGTGATAAGTGTGATAACGCTTTTTAGCGAACGAACGTATCTAACGCGATTGTTCTTGGCGATCGTCTGACTCATCGTAACACTCAAAATTCGCTGTGCGTGTCGAACAGATAAGGACAACACGGCCATCATAGTCGGTGTCACCGTTGCCATAGCGTTGCTGCTATTTCTATTGGGCATCGGGCTGTTTATGCGAAGGAGAAGAAGCCAGGGTCGCAAGACAACAGAAACCAGGGCAACCGATAATCTATCATTGCCGGATAGCGTCATTGAGACCAGGTGCCAAGAAATTACAACACTTTATTCGTGATTTCACCGAATTGGGATTGTGACAATAAGTCTGCACGACGATTTCACGATACACAATTATTTTGCAGACCCATAGATAGTTAAAAAATTATTAACTTCAGTTATCGACTTGTTGATTAACTTAAAGTCAGTTCTTTTAAAAATTTACACACAACTTTTTTACGCTCACTGTTTTCTTCGTTTCTAATTTCAAATGCGGTAGGAATAATTATGGTAATCAAATGCCAGATTAACATTTTGTTAAGGCAAAATCAATTGAGGAATACAAATGTGTTATTTAAAAGATTAATTTTTATTGCTATTTACTTGTAATGTGAAAAAAGAGGCATTTTTATAGCTCATGTTAGAAAATAATTTTAATTAAAGTGATTTTAAAATCGAAATTTGTAATATTTATTCGCGATAGTATAACGTAATATTTATTGCTACATTCAGCCGGCCCATCAAAGTTGAAGATTTTGCCGAGCACTATCGCACTATGTCGGCGGATTCCGACTTCCGGTTCTCGGAGGAGTTTGAAGAATTGAAGCACGTCGGAAGAGATCAACCGTGCACCGCGGCTGATTTGCCCTGTAACAGGCCGAAGAATCGCTTCACAAATATTCTCCCCTACGATCACAGTAGATTCAAGCTTCAACCTGTCGATGACGAGGAGGGCTCCGATTACATCAACGCCAATTACGTTCCGGTATGTAAAAAAATAACCTGCTATTAAAACTATTTTAAACAATTAAAACCTTAGTAGCACAATATATTGACGCAATATTGGAGAATAAATTAAATCTGGTATTGGTTCAATATTGTAACATGGACGCTTTTTCTTATTTACCCAATATGTCTACTATCGGTCTAACATTGTTATTATTATACATTGTTAAATATTGGCCAATGCACTTCCAATATAAATCTAATATTATATAATCATTATCGTGCAATATTTATATTTATTTCATAGCCAATATTGGCTTTACGTTGGACAATATCGGCCAATGCATTTCTAATATAACCAACATTGGACCAACATTTAGCCACTGTGCTACTAGGGAACGATGTTCGAACCAGTGATAATTTAAAAAAATACTTTTTGTGGGTTAACAGGGTCACAATTCGCCACGGGAGTTTATCGTGACTCAAGGGCCATTGCATTCGACTCGCGACGACTTCTGGCGAATGGTGTGGGAGAGCAACAGCAGGGCGATTGTAATGCTGACGAGATGCATCGAGAAGGGCAGGGAAAAGTGCGATCATTACTGGCCGATGGACACCTTACCGGTTTATTACGGAGACATCTGCGTCACGATACTCAACGAGACGCATTATCCGGATTGGAGTATCACGGAATTCATGTTGTGCAGAGTGAGTGATTGCTTCTTTTCATCAAGCTCTTGTTACAAATGTATAATTTATCAGAGCACTTGTTAGTGGGTGAATTTCCCGATTGAGACGAAAAATAATGTGCTGCAGGGTGATGTGAAGAGAGTGATACAACACTTCCACTTCACTACCTGGCCAGATTTCGGTGTTCCCAGTCCACCGCAAACTTTGGCGAGGTTCGTGCGAGCGTTTAGGGAACGAGTCAGGCCGGATCAGCGGCCCATAGTCGTTCATTGTAGCGCCGGCGTAGGTCGTAGTGGCACCTTCATCACTTTAGACAGAATACTGCAGCAAATTCTCGTATCGAAGTACGTCGATATCTTCGGGATCGTCTGGGCGATGAGGAAAGAGCGGGTCTGGATGGTCCAGACGGAGCAGCAGTATATCTGCATCCATCAATGTCTCTTGGCCGTTCTGGAGGGACAGGATACTACTGGGCCACCGCGAGAGATTCATGACAATCAGGGATTCGAAGGTACGCCCTAATTCTATCCCCTTCACGAGCTATCCTTAATTAATTGGGACAATTGCGGAACAAGTTGGGTGATCAATGACGAAGCGCGACTTAGAGAATGCGCCACGGATGGGTAATCGAAATATCAATCGTTGAAAATTCCAAGGGAATCGGTCAGTAGTGCATGTATTGGAAGGGGATCTAAATGGAATAATTTGTTATAATTTGTCACTTGTTTTCTTATGCAGAACTTCCCCTTGCACGGAAATAGGTTGAATATATTCTACCGCGGATATTAATAAAATAATACAACTAAAAAGATAGCGAAATATTTTACGAAAGGCGAAGAAATATAATACGGTATCGAGGGGAAATTATTTACGGTGTAGGCGATGGTGATGGCTATAAGCACACATTATCCTGTGATTGAAAATGATAGTGGTGTAAAAACCCTTATTGTAAAACGTTATCACTTCCTCCGCCTAGTAACTCACACCCTCCCTCTCTGCAATCTTTTGCGACCTTTGTATTCAGGCAAGAATCGAAGCTCGGTCGAAAGCACTAAGAGTCCTGCCGAGGCTGAGAAGGAGAGGTGACCTTCGAACAGCGACTCCTGCATCGAGGGTAATTTCGATCGTTGCTTTTCTTCTTCCCTGCATGAATTTAGACGCTACCAAATGCCAAATGTATATACTAATTTGTGTGCACTGCATGTGAGAACAAAGTAACAGTATATGTTTCACCAAATACCGATAATGTTTTATGGTGAGATTGCCTGCCCGTTGACATTTAATCACTACTTAATTTTCTGTACAAATTTCAGCGGAATAATCGCAGTGATCAAGATGACTGATTAAGTGCCAAAAAGACTGATTTATAACGAATTTCTTCCTAATTTTGCCTTATCGATACCTTAGATATTAATATTTTGCCTTGCTGAAATATGTGAAGTTTATTAAACACAATTTGTCATATTATAATTTTTTTAATTAGCAAACCAAGTATAAAATATTCGAATGTTTTTCGAAAGTTTAGATTTATTTGAAATAGAAAAGTGCATTTTATGTTGCAAAATTAATAATTCGATGAAACAACATGAATTTGTTTGCATTCACAAAGTATGTAGCTTGCATCGAGCATGATTGCAATGTATATATGACAAACGGCAATTATACAATTATAATTCGAATTCCTTCTAATTTAATCTCTTTTGCAGATGATGAAGGAATAGCCGAGTCAGGGATGTGATGGTTCGATTGCTGGTTAGGCGCAATGATCGATGGCGACAAGAGCGAATCTCGTTATCCAAAGGTGCTTGAATCCCCAGGATTCTTCAAGTTTCCTTGGAAGAGAAAAATGTAACAGCAGAGAGATAAACAGTCCAAATTAGGTAAAGGCTACACAACGAGCAGCACAACAGTTATCATTTGGACCACCAATTAAGTCTCGCGTGCAATAGGATAATCGACGGAAGAAATCTCCTGGGAGAACCGTTTTGACGTCAAGCATCGAGTGGGCGCGTGATTTTATTTTTCTCTGTCAGCTACATATCGAAGTTAAGCGTGTTCAATCCGTGATACGCGTAGGGTGTTTTCACGGACTAAGATAATTATGTGAGGAAAGTGTGAGGAGGATGCCGTAAAGAGCAATAGAGGGGGACACGAGAAAACGGTGTCAAATCGTCGAATATGCTGCCAAGTGTGGGATTACGAATCAAATGCATGCGTGATATTTTATGCGCGTTGTGCAACGGCCGGAGAGATTACGTCTTTATTAATATATAACTCATGTATACATATCTATACATATAAGTAGGAAGCTGACAAGGCGCGCGATGGTGATAGATCGTGGGTCGTATAGTGTAACGAGTGCAGAGAGGTGCATATTCCACTGGTTGTGTCACGATGGGGCCTCGGACCACATCGCATCCGCAATGAGTCTATCGAACGTCTTTGTTAAGTCGCGATATGTAAGACAGATAGCATTTTAGATCGATGGGATCGTGCAGACATTGCGAACTAGCGTCTTGGTTCCACTTCCGATGCAAACATTCTTCTGAGATTACCACCAACAACACTTTGTTCATATTTCGCGTTCTACTCGCACGGGCGCGTAAAAGATTATCCTACGTTGTCTTATTATCTTTTCCAGAATTAACGTAGTGCGGTCGGATGAAACTTAAAAATAGCGATCCGTTGCAAAAGCGAAGGCGCAGAGCACTCGACGATCACGCTGATTGAGTTATCGTACGGAATGGCGAACCGTCCGTCCAAGAGCCATACGAGAGACGCATATTAGACAATGATTTAATAAGTAATAATGTTAATGTTAAAGCGAATTAACTAGGGGATGGGGGGGAATTCGGAAGGACGAGCGGGTGTGGGTGTGCGGAGCTTTTGATCGATCCTTCTTTCTGAGATGAGCGAAACGATATCAGTGGGAACAAGAAACTCGCATTTTCGTAGAAGCCATATCATTCTTTGGAAGGAGTCAGAGTATGTGTGTATGCGTACGTATGCGTGTAGATGTGTGCGCGCGAGTATGTAAGATGAATAATCGATGGATAGTCCAAGTTTACGCATTATCCCCTCTTATCATCGCGAATCGTGATCGCTGTTGCAAAGCAATAGAACTTCGTAAATATAGATAACCGTCATATCGCGATAATCCCTAGGTCCAGATAGCTGCAGATAGATAGGCCTTAATTTTACAATTCGTCGTTGACCTCCAACGGTGACCATTCGCAGGACATACGGAAGAAACGAATAATCATTTCCAGTATTTAGTATCGCATTTGCGGCGATATGCAAATACGTATGTACTTAATTTTGCGTTCTCGCTGAGAGCGCGGCGAAAAACGTAGCTGATTGCACGATGTAGATAAAATTGTTAGCTTCACAATCAGGGTCAGTTGGAATTTCCTCCGTCAGAGATTCTTCAAAAGGTTAAATTTAAAGAAAAAAAGAAACCCGGAGAAAGAATTTTGTGTTCATCGATGCTGTATTTTTGGACGAGCATTTTTACGCCGGTCACATCGTGAACCGCCGATTTATAAACGATTGCAGGGACTGTTGAAAATTGCATTTTGCAGTGAGCGCTACCCAGGATTTATATTAATCCGCTATTCGCTTATCAACGTCAATGACATGTGTGTAATAATGAAATAAATTGGAAGAGTCAATATAAGATAATTGTATATTCTGAATGGAGCTTTTTTCAAAAGCGCGCTACTTTTAATATTTCGGAATTTAGGACGGATTAATAAAAATTCTGTGTGATTCATCGAAATTATCTGTATATGTGATAATCTTATATATGTATAACTGTACGTATGCACGTTGATAGTAATTGTGCTGTTGAATTGTGCTGCCGCAGTGCGCTATCGATGTCAGTTTATTCGCGAGAGATACGGAAAACGTATTAGAGAAAGACGCGAGGAGAGAGCGATATCGGACTCTAGCAATTCCACTAACTACAATCCCTGTCGCTTATAACGTTTGCTTATCTGAAAACTTTAGAGCGAGAATGAGCGCGCATTGAAATGCTATTGTTGAAATTCCACGGTCGATCCTACTTAATACTCAACCACGAGTTTTCTAGAGAGACAATTGTTTAATTATATTTTTTTCTGCGATATAGATATTATCAACGTTTCGTTCCGCGGGATAAAAATTTATATATCGACATCTGTGCAGCTCTTCATTCTTTTATGTTTACTTTAAGATCTGACCTACTTGACAGAAGGTTGTATTTTACTTGTAACTATAACATAATGTTGACGTTATTGAATATGTAAAGTATGAACGCGATTTCGTATCTTGTACATTTCCTCAACGCTATGAGATAGCGTACTTGCAATTCCTAGTTAAATAGATGATTATTTATAATTAGATCTTTGTATTAATAACTGAGCTCAAATACTTTCTATTTTGTTATCGTTATCAATTATACTCTTTTAAATTATAGCTTACGATTTAAAAACTACTATATAACTTTAAATTAGAATCTGTATAATTATCTACAACTAACGTCATAAATTTCTCATAAAAATTATAATTATAGTAGAGGATTATTTGCAATAACGTCACCAATATTAAACATCATCTTTCGTTTCATTAACCGATCTAAAATTTTTCGCGATACGTGTGTACTCGGACATTAATTGCGTAGAATAAGAAAGCAATGTGTCTCTTTTGAAAAATGAAAACGGATTATTAGCTGTAAACAAGAAATAACATTATATCTCACATTTAAGCAAGCAGACAAATTTGCACACGTGAATAACTTGCAAAGTATCCAGCAATTTTGTGCAATCGCTGTACTCTCACAATTAAAGTATCATAGGATTTGTTAGGTTTTAATTTAGAAACGAACTTAAGGACGGGAATAATAGATAAGCATTGAATTCTAATCCTTGAAGTTTACAGATAGTTTAGCGCTTGGACTATTTTGCATTATTTTATTCTGTGATAAATCATGATCGTTGATCAAGGATGAAGAACAAAAGATCGGTCAGGCACAAATGCGGTAGGTCTTCCCAAACGAAGTAATAGTGAATGAATCGTTTTTTACCGCCCGCGTTAATACGTGCCAATCGTTGCTGTTGAATCATTAACGTCGAAATCCGAAACTTGCGGAACGAGATGTTAATGTGCCGCGTGCCGAAGCGTCTGCAGGGCGTCACTGTATATAATTTTATATTAAGATCGAGTTTTTTTTTATGCCGGATTTATCCGTCGTCCTCAGAAGCGAATCTCTGCGAAGAGCGAGGGAAATTTGTTCAGGATGTATCGCCGGATACTCTTTTTTTTCGACCGAGATATCTGACGGCGAAGTCGCGCGACTGCGCCGTCATGACGACTCGAGATTGCAGGGCGATACGGAATCCGCAGCGAGCACTTGGTGCGAGCAAAGAAACGACGGGAAATCGCTTCCGAAATTTCGCTGCGATTTTTCACATGGGAGTCGACAAGTTTACACACGCGCATACTCCGCGTAGGTCTATAATCTCTTTTGTAAATACATTTTGTATCGGTTGCGAGGACGGTCCGTTGCGCGAGGGCGGAACTTCACGAATAAAGAATCTCATACCCTATCTCTCGCAACGACACGGCTTGCAAACTCATACAGTTATTTCTGTCACGTAACATCGTAATACATATTAGTATGTATCTGAGAATTTGTACAACACGTGCGAAGCACGGAGGGGCACAGGTCTGTCCCGCAATATCACATTATACAAGCATACGGAAAAGAAGGGACACGCTTGCATAATAAACGTGGGCTCTTCCAGTAATTTCTCTCTTTCCTCTTGTTTCATTTCGTATCCCCCCCGCCACATCGATACGCGATACTTGATAAGTCGATAACAAAGTAAGACAGTTACGTAAGCAAATTTTTTTATTAAATCATATATTACCTTTTATTTTGAATATGGCGAATTATTTCCATTTAATACACAATTTCGACGCGTTAGATCATTTAAAAAAAATTTTATCGCAACAGAGTCATTAGTACAAGCGTTTTTCAAGTCGAACGATATCCGATTATCTAGATGCTATGATGCCTACGTAACGTTAGCCGTTTTCGAATTTAATGGCATTCCCAATGGCAATTCTAATGAAGAATTAAGTTTCTTGCCCTTACGTGTGTCAGATTTAGCAGTAGTTCCGCTTACGGGACGTCCTACACACAGACACAATTAACATGCATTATTTAAATCTCATTTCAGAATATACGAAATTGTGATTATATTTTAGGTACAAGCGATTTACGTTCCATCAAGCTGCTCAGCATAAAAGTCTGCTTCTTATAATAACGAAGGACGGTAACAATGTTATAATTGTTGCAGTTATACTTCCGATAAAGTAGGCGGGACAAAGTTTGCGTAAAAGAAAAGTATTTAGTCGAAGAAGTATCATTGATTAAAGTCTCGAGGTCTCAACGACAAGTCACGCCTGCCTGCTAATACAGATTCTGCTTGACAAGTTTCTTTGAATCTTTACTTGCCTCTCAGTTGACTAAGCATTCTGGAGAGAATTCCACGCCCGGTGTCCTCCGCCGGTTTATCGATAATTCCATTGTCCTCATTATGAGGATGCCTACGTAGTATACGACTCAGCGACCCTGCTCGGGGATGGGCAAAAAGTTTCCTAGGCGAACCGCCTTTGTCGACAAACTTAAGCATCCTTCCCAGAGAGTTTGTCTTCTCTTTCCTCGGTGCTTTTTCGTCATAATCATCGACGCTTGTCACATTCTAAAGAAGAACCGAACAGAAGAGCCAAAGGCGCCAAGGCGTGTAAATCAGAAAAATTTCTTGCGCCTATTCATTCAAGTTGCGGGAACAATTGCGTTACAAAAGTAACGAATTATATTAAGTATACAATTATTTTTAATTGTGAAAGTAATCAACGCGTAATCTCGATTAATTATCGCGATTTTACCATCACATTCTACAGCAGTTATTATACCGACGAGCATTTCACTGGTCCTAATTAAACAATCAATTACACAGTTGTTGTACGCTAACGAGATTACCGATAAATTTGGAGATAAATCAGATTGTGAGACAAATCTTTATGTATTGTTTAGTAAACGCGTTTCAATCATTAACGTAATAACAGCGAGCTCGATACGTCGTTAAATTCAGAGCCCATTAAATTTCTTAAACGATAACGATAAATTATTTAGTGTGAAATCAGTTGATCGAGATAAAAGAGATTGCGTTGCCGGTCAACTTCATTTTTGCATGGGGGTTTTTTCGCGGGGAGTTGATAAAGGTCGCGCAAAAAACTTGTTAAAATAATCAGATGCAAATACGAAGCGCATAACGTAGGCACACATTAGGAACGTTCGCGTGGTATGCAGTCGGTACGTGTTTTGTTTTCACTGTCCTGACATTCTTAGGGCTCAAACTTCTTCATATATCCCGAGATATTACCGAAGCCCGAGCGTCGCGCGCCCCCAGATGCCACCTTACATTTGCGAAACATGACGCCCCGAGGATTCAAATCACTTACGGTGTCCAAGCCCAAAAATGATTTTCCCACGGCAGGCGTACGTGTCCTAAACATCTTCCCCATTCTATCCAGCGTGACGCTCTTCAATCTCCTGACATCTTGTCTAACAGCTTCGGTCCTCGACGTCGTTCGAGATAATTTCGGCGATTCCCCTGAGCCTGATGGGACGGTCCGCCGAGTGGCGACGGGATCTGTCGTCAGTTTCGGAAACTGTATTTTATTTTAAAACGCGACATCTCTTGCGCTAATCACGGCGTCTGTTAAACCGATACGCGGATATATAGATTCGGATATTCTCTACAAACAATTCATATGTAACATATTATTAGCGTTTGCAATATTATTAAATATGATTCAACGACACACGCAACCGCGGTCGCAATTCGCGGTTTACCTTTCTAAATAGACCACCGTGTATCGCGATTGGCAGATCGATCGATATCTAGCCCGCCTATCGCACAGCAATAAATACGGCGGCAATAAATACGAATGAGTCTTGCGATTGAAACGCGACTCGCGAGCGCAAGTTTTATATGTAACACCAATGTGATTTCTTGGGAGGGAAGATCAAACGAAAGTAATCTCATTCGTCACCGCGACCGAACTGTAAGTCAGGGAAATTACACTTGCATGGTCGGACGAGCACGTTTTTTTTTTATCGAGCCGCAGATGGTGCGGTGGGATAAATCACGGAATAACTCCTTCAAAGTTTCATATCGAGCACGAATGCGGAAATTTCAAACGGAATCTCGTTTTCCAGGCCAGCGTTCTCTCTGCGATCTTATCTCTCTATTCTTCTCGCGGAACCCTCGCCCCTGCGCGCACACGCGTTTTTCATCCCGCTGCGAGGAGCGTAGAAAGAAGATCGCACAAACCCCGTGGCATGCAATATATTAATGACGCCATTAAATTTTATCTCCGTTTCGACGAATGCGACGACGGGCGTATCAATACGGCGTGTCGATTAAAATAAACAGATGACTGGATGGATATTCGAACGAGTCTGAAACGTTAATTTCCCGGATGGATTTTAAATGAAATGAAATTAAAAACACACACCGGGATTGAGGGAGATCGATTGCTACGCGAGAGAAAAAAATACGCACGCATTTCAACATTCTTCGCGGTTGCCTGTAATTATTTTCACTCGATATGTGTGAAGAAAAAGAGCAGAGAAAAGGAGGGAGAAAATAAAGGGAGAAAATAAAGGGATTCGTAACGATATTTATGCTATGATTTCACAATATAAATGATTCAGTGGTCTCTCTCTTATTTTGTAAGCGGAGGTGTTAATTAATTAATAAAGTATTATTGTGTCGGGCGTTAATTAACTAAAAGCAACCAGCCGGTCCCTCGTACACTCGCGTATGCCCGAGATTATCTGAAAATTTAGCGCGACAAATATGCAGGCACGGAAGTTGGAAATTGATTGACTCACCCGGAGGTATCCGGGATTCACCGGGCACGGTCTTGTTGATTACTCCCTGTTTTGCCAACGTTTCGTCATTTTCTTCATGATGCGCTCCATTGACATCAACCTAATACAGACACGTCAATCCAATTTCGTTTCATCTCCGGACTCGGATGTATTTAATTAACAACCGTCGAAGCGAATTAAGCAAGGGGACTCGACTTAATCGAAATACACGGGATACACCTTCGAATAAATTCGGACGGGGCGTAACTAACCTGATGCTGCGATTGATCTCTCTCAGAGGTCCTCGCATCCGGCTCGTTCGTCAGCATCGCGTATCCGAGAGTAATTTTTAGCTGCTGCCGGGCGTAATACTCGATTCCTGTATGAATTTCCGAGCGGACGTGATACGGACGCGTGGGCGGCACAACGTGCAATCTAGCATTAAGCGGGATATTGACATACGCAAGTCACGGGCAATAATCGCAAAAAGTGTATTGATCAACGCGACTCGTGTCGTCCCGATGCAGAAGGCGCGGATAGCATTTACGAGAGCCGTCTCATTTCCATCAGAAAGCGGGAGCGCCTCTCTGACGGAGCCGAGGAGGCTTGCGTGGGTATTTCGGCCAAAGTATTTTGGCTTTTTGTGAGAGCTGGCGCGCAAGAGTGAGATATTGAATTTCAATCGAATGGAAAGAGCGCGGCCCGCACGTAGACGTTTTCACGTCTACTGGATGACAGATCCGGTTTATGATTCACCATCGAAACCTTTCGTTTCACGGAAACGGGATCCTCGGCAACGGGACGGACGGCCCTATTCTTTATCGAGCATCAGATGGATGTCTTCACATTCCGCGATGAGACGCGCCTCCGTTACGCCGTCGACGTGAATCAGAAAGCGCACAGCTTTTAAAACTTTCGCCTCGATATGAAGAGTCCGCCGCCGAATATCCCTGCGTTCCTGGGCTCCATTAGCGATGGCGAAACCAAATAATTGCTCATTTGTTTCGTTACCGATTAAACGCGCGGTAACCAATTTAATTCGTTTGCAAAGCGACGCGACCTCAATCGATGTCACGCGATAGGGGTCAGTCGGGGATTAATAAAGGATATCTTTTTAAATATCTTTTCGACGTTCGTATTTCGTCATCGACATTTATTCGCTCCGGAAAATCGTAACTGACGAATAACAGAATTTTACGTAACGATCTGCTGTCCGGAAAAAGTCCTAAAAGCGTATTTAAAAGATTCTCAAGGGTAAGATTAACCGAGGGAGATGATTGATTAGGTCATAAAGTAACTCTGTCCTTTCCGCGGGACACTGATTGCCAATCGCGGCTTATTTCCGAAAGGATACATTTTATCGATCGATATCTCATCGTTCAATACTATGTATAAAATTATATATAAACGCTTGTAAAGTAAATCTTATTCCTTTGATTCAATAGAAAGTAGTTAATTTATGCAAATGTACATATATATTGACATTATATGAATATAATTATATAGCTATGTAATACAGATAGAAGTTAATTAATTAAATAGTACAAATTAAACTTTCATAATGTTTATATTTTCATGTTTATCAGAATAATATACTTTAACATTGCCGTGAAAATTATTTGCACTCATAATTCGTCTTATAATAATATACGAAAACATTTGTTTAAATCTACTTTGTTTTAAACATTTTATATTATTTATATTTCAAATAAATTGAATAAATGTGCGTTAATAATTTATTTAGTTTATAGTCGAATCGACGTTGGTTAAACGATTGTATTATTTAAATTGATATACAGATACGCTATCACAAATAAGACATCGTACTTTAATTAAGCAACGCGATTGTGAAAATTTATTTAGCTCTGCACTGGTTTGCATGAATTTTTTCTAAAGCTTCGCAGAGAAAAGTCCCAAGACAGCAAAATTTGTGCAGGAACGTGACGGAACTGCCGGATTCGTAAAAATGCCATTCAGTTTCGCGCATTCTTTCTGCACGCGCCGTAAAATTTAATATCTGAATTATCCATGATTCGCGATTGTTGGTGGCCACCTCCGATCGTTGCGAACTAACAGAAGGAGGGATAATGCAACTAAGGAGGACAAAGTGCGTCATTAAAAACGATTGTTCCTTCGTCGGTATTCAAAGGGCAAAATGATCGAACGTGATTCTCTGTGGCGGACTGAAATTCCTTTTGACGGCAAGCTCGCGCTTTTCGGGGGAATAAAAGACGAATTGTAAAATGGAGAATACAGAGGGACGACACGTACGCGTTTATTGTGTGTCGCAATACTCGGGCGCTACCGTTACACCCCCGGCGTACACACTGCAACAAAGTGTTATTTTTAGCCGTTATTATAAGAGAAGTTATTAAAGCAAAATACAATGGCGGGTAATAAACGGCGCGAAAGGTAAAATCGGGCGATATCGAGAAAAGTAATTACGATTACGTCTTGGAAGTTAAAACAGTTAACGTCGATTGATTTCTTTGCGACCTCGGAGGAAACCGGGATTTAGTTAACCACCCCGAACCCGTAATCGCTACGGATTGTGGAAAATCACTAGGAAACTCATTCGACGGGTTGCACACGTAGCTCATCGCATTCGATACTGTAACACGAGAACTATCGAAATTCTCTTACTGTCTGAATATTCCGATAGGAATAGTTGCTCTGGGCGGGATCGGACTAATCCAACTTTCCTCGCGAATGAGAATTTCGCCAACTACAGGGATCGCAGTGTCGTCATACGTGTAATAAATCGTGTCGTCGCGTATCAGCTTCGACTCGCGTACTTATCGCGTTGGAAAATTGAAAATAAAAGCGCCCGGCCAAAGCGCGCATTTTGCAGACCTCATTTATCATTATTTCCCCACGCGCTATCTTCGTTTAGAAATGGTGTTACAAGATTGATAAAAATCTGGTAGAATGGGTTCACTCTGACAATGAGTATAAATATAAATCATACCACATTTCATACATCCTTCTTCGTGTAATCCGGGGGGGGGAATTTCTCATTTTCATTCGGCGATTGTTTTATTTCGTTAGCCTCAACATTGCTTAATCACTCGCGAACATTTTACAACATGATAGAATATCTTTTGGGGAATTCATCAGGAGTTTGGCGCGACAGATGCGCGATAGGGAGAGAAGCTGTCGCTTTCGTAACCCGCATGTACCTATGTCATACGCACGGACTTATGTCCTTGATGCATATCGCTGATAATGATATTAATCTCATTGTCGCCTGGATAATGGGGCGAAGGGAAATGGGAAATTGTATCGCAGTGCGTCGGTGCGCCCGGCGTCGATCTCGCGCCTTGATTTAATTGACCACAACGGCGACCTTTTCGCGGCGATCTGACAAGTGATCGATTCAAAAAGGTTAAAAAGCTCCGCTGCTATTTCCGATCGCGATCGATGGTTCCTCGTCCGCAGCCACGTATCCACAAACGCGCGCGCGCGCGACTAGTGGCGAACTGGAGTTCGACTTGGCGAAGGAAGCGGATGCTAAGGTAAGAGAAGGCTGCCGGGTCCCGGCTCCCTTTCCGGCCCTTCGATCCGATTCGGTAATCGCCCTTCTCGCGGTGCGCGCGATCCGGGACTTTCGGTCGGAATTTTGGCCCCGCGGTAGCGGAAAGTGTTGGAAATTAGCGACGGAAAGTTCACAGACTCGCGTCAGCGTTTTCCCAGATGGACTCCGGGCTAGGGTTAATTAACTCTCGCGTGATCATAGTTTTTGAGTTATTGAGCACGATAGCAGGCGCGTAGGCAGTTAATTTTCAGCCCAGATTACATTCCCGTCGGTCTTCTCGATCCGGCGCGTGCGGCCTATAAATATTAATTATTTTTTCTAATATCGCATTCCGCATTAAATTCGATTTATTGATGTAGACGTACTTTCGTGCCGCCTTAAAGATTAAATTACTGAGCGAGTTTTAACAGGCTGTGAGCGATGGTCCCGCTCAGGCGTGAGAAATGCTAATGCAAAAAAGATAAAAAGTAAAAAATAGTCCAACCTAAATGGGTCTAACGATAAAAGGGAGGCTTCCGAAAAAGGAAAAACCTTACTCGCCGTTAGGTCACTCCCTAAATGTACCTGATAATCAGGTTTCAATCTCTTTCACGCCCTCCGGAGCTTCGTGTTTCTGTAAACGCGCAAAGATCGGACGTGTAAAATGCAAGGACAAAAAAGTGTATTTCGTGAGTCAGATGAACGGACAAGCTGTACGTTTAACGTTATATTTATAAACATTAATAGAAAGGGGTGTTCGTATTGCAGAAAATATAGACCGTTGTATCAATTGTAAAGAGGAGAATATAAATTGACGAAATATCTGCCGTAATCTCTTGGTAAGTTATATGTTTATTTAAAAAATTTGCACTCCGCGATATACAGCTTTATTTATGTTCATCTGAGTAAATAGATAAACATGCACACGTACCCCGTAATTTAAATATTTGCTTTTATTCTTTTAAACAATATTAAACCGGATATTTATTTTAATATAAAAGTTTCTGCGGGGACTATTGACAATACGTTTCATGCTCTCTGCTCATTAATTAAGTAAGTAGGAATCCACAGACGCGGGAGGATTCGGCCGTAAGCCCTATTTATTTGCTCCCTAATGCAATTCCGAACGGCCGTATCTCATCGTTTGGAAACTTATTTGTGTATCATAGAACCCGTTCAGAGGCAATGAAGTGACCCAAGAAAATTGTACAGGGCTGCCACCTGAGCTCGTGCCGCAGATGGGACGGGGAAAGTTTTTCAGACGATAACACGTATCTCGTACACGGAAGTATGTCGTCGCTATTTGGACCTCCCGGCGGAATTTGCATGTATTTCGTGTACCGTCGACAATTCAGTCGAAAATGAGGTGGCATGGCGGAATATTTAATATAGACATTCTTTGATAGAGCGGATTTCGCGCGCGATTTTCGCGATCGCGCATTTATGCGGAATTTCAAGCAGCCGCCGCCGCCGTCTGATAATTTATTCCACATGCATAATTTGGAGTTACACGGGGCGGACCGGCCGACTATTTTCGGGATACTGACCGAAGAGTAAAATATCTCGCGATGTAGCCAATTATGGAGAATCGAGAGCCGAACGACGAAAGGACGATCTGCATTACAAATCTCGGACGAGACGAAATGAGATTTAATTGCGATCAATCATTACGCATACGACACTAATGGCGTAAGCGATATAATGCTCTAACGTTATATTTCGACGCGCATATCTGAATGCGTAATTAGAGCGGGGAGTGGGACGCGTCGCAAACTTGGACGTGGAACTTGCAGTTACGAAGTTCGGCCCGCGCGTTACTTCGTGTTGCTCGCAATGGCTCGCCACAAAGGAAAATGTACGTGTGCAAACCAAATCAGTAATCTAAGACGAAACTTGCCGCGAGACGCTTATCGTTATTAGACGGAGATTTGCATAGCGCCCAGTGCCCCGGACGAAAGTTATCCGATTTCGCGTTACAACTTCGTAAGTGCGGATGCTGCCGGCTTCGGTTTACACGTGTGACTTCAGTTCATATGCGATTGCGGCGAGATGAAGAGGCGCGTATTGGTTACTTGTCTGCGCTTGTTTCCCCTCGCGGGATCATTTCTGGCCCGTGCAGAGTTGCGTTTATGCGTGTTTATAATTTATAATTCGCAGCGGCACAATTTTTCACGGCAGACTCGATGCTGCGTTATTGAATTGTAAATTTCAACCGCAAAATCCGGTACACCCATGATTTTCTCATCTCTCTCGTTAGTCTCGTTCCTCCTTCGTGCGAGATGATTAATCACCGTGTAAGAAAGTGCACGACGCTCGGAGCACGATCTGTGTACGGTCTATTTGAACGATGTAACCCCCGCTTTACGGATACGGAACAAATGGACTGAGATCTCTGAAATGTTATTTAACGTGCTATTTAACTGCCGGACCGAAGACAAACACGAGCGAGTCGGCGCCAGCGATTATTCATTTTTGCTCGGCTCGTCTTGCCTCTCCCGCGGCCGTCCAAGTGCTGGACGAATGTCGGGGCATCGATAGAACGAAGCATACGCGCCTCATTAGAGCCATTACGCGACCCACGGGAGGTCACGCGTGCACTCGGCGATCCCACGTGGAACAAATAAAACGGATGGAAGAAAATTGCAAGATTCCATGTCGCACCCGCCCGTGTCGTCTACACGTGTGTCGCGTAATTACTCATCGATCTACCTTGCGAAGGTGAAGTTCCAGCGACAGTTTCGCGGCCGCGTTGCCACGGGAAAAGTCGCTACCGCATCATGTTCTTCTCCTCCTCCGTTTGTCAACCAGTGTTTATGTGACTTTATTCGAAACTATGTATATAACATGATCTGAAAGGGTCAGGAAATTTAGGGACACGCGGCATGGCGCGGGGAAAATTAAAAAAAAAAGTACTGCAGATACATTGAATCTACGGAGCACGGTACTCTGGAAAAAAAAGACAGTCGGCAACCCATTTTGGGGCCCACAATTAGTAATCGAATTATTTAGATTGTTCGTAACTCTGGGAAAAATTTTGACCGTTTTTCTGTAGTGCCTCTTAAGTTATCTTTGGGTTACTGAATATCGACAGAACTAATTGAGAGAATTGATTGGTGTTACTTAAAAATTTTTGATACAGATAGAATAGCTAATTGCGACTTTTAGTTACGCGGGATAAAATTCGTAAAAGATTAGAGTCACGAACGATCCACGTAATTCAATTACTAATTGTGGGCCCCAAAATTTTGGGTTGCTGCCTTTTCTTTTCCCGGAGTGAGAGACGGAATGTTGATTGTAAGTAAAATGCACGCGATGCCGTTTTGCGAGGGTCCAAAAACGTATATGAAAGTACGGGATACATTTCTCGCGGAAAATGAAAATAAAAGTCTGATGCGGAACAACCAGTTTGTTTTCGCGTCAAAGTTGACTTATGGACTTGTAGCTGGGATACGTCAGCTAGACGTTCCCTGTTTATTTTTGCAAATAAATATTTCAAAATGTGTTTTGACCTTTCCGTTAAATTACTCGGCCGGCTTGTAGAGAGGGTTAGAAAAATTGCCCTTTAAACTTCGAAATAACTGCGTAAATGCGGGGAGCCGAATACAAAGTAGCGGCTGCACACTGCTATTTGGCGCTACTCAAATATATATATATCGTAGTTGGAATTAGTAGAGCAGGTTTGTTCGATCTACAAGACGTGTGCATATATTTGTACACTTTGGCGGCATCAGGATGTAAGCGTGGTAGGTAGTGAAGTTATACGTTCAGCAGAACTGACCTAAGGGCGCGTTCGTCGAGGTGGGACGAATAAGAGATGGGGACGAGTGTTAAGGAACGCCGGCAAGATTTTGAGGGTGCGAGCGGTGGTTACTCGAGCAATGCCATATCGGATTGTGGTGGCGCGGTAGGTGGGCGTTTTCGCACACGAGACGTTATTCCACAAAGCAGCGCGGAGCGTTCTATTACACACATTGGTAAAAACCGTCTCCGTTGATGGTGTCTGACGCCCTCCAGACGTGGCCTTCCGGATGTACAGAGTAGAACGCTGTGTACATTGGAGGGAGGATTATACTGGAGGGATGTAATGCTACTTTCCGCGACAATAAATCTCGTGGTCGTATATAAAATGTTTGCTCCCTATCTTATTTCCAGCCCTCGTAGTTCTCCATGGTATCTCCTGTACTTTGTCCCGACGCTGCGCGCGGCCAAGCGAGCGAGTTTGCTCAAACCTCGAGCTGTTTAAACTCGGCGAAATTCTCGTCAAGACACGAGGGAAATGTTGCACGGGACTTATTCATTCGTGGGGAAAATGTGCGATCTCGCCGCGAGCGATACATCCCGCGTATACGCGTCTTAGCGCGCGATCGAGGAAGACTGCAAATTCGCTCGCGCGATAGCGCGTACCGTCGACGGGGTCGATCGCACGGGGAAATATTTATACTGCGATATTGCGTAAGGATTGATGCGTGCACAAGGGTGGCGCGAGGAACACGAAGACATACGGCTCGTTCACGATTGGCCACGGAGTCGGCGAGGTGTGCGGTATCCCGGACTAGTCCGGAGCCGGCCTGGTTTCAGTCAGCGGCGCAGATCCGTCGCGTACGCGTCGCTGATGCCGGTACCACACGTCGACTGTTACCACTTGCTGCCGGTCGCGAGAAAAGCCAGTCTCGGATGCGTGAAATTAGATCGCTGTGACAACCGACTGAAAAATTAAAACGTCCCGTACACCGGCGAAAGGTTGAATATTAATTTTAACGTCGGCGAATGGCAGTCCGTTATTGCGCGCGTCTGGAATACAGTTTTTAACGTTCTGTGAGCACAGGTTCGCGCTGGATACAAATGAATTGTTAGTGATAAAGATAACGCCGCTCCTTGTGAACGTTTTTTTTACTTATAACTGTGTTATCAAATAAATCATTCGTTGTTACAAATTAATCCACGATCGTGTAAAAATTGTAGGGTTAATAATTACATAAAGTTGCGCCCGTTAAGGATACGTTAAATGTGAAATAGCTCCGGATCACTCTATCGTAATTAAATGCGCCAATACAAAGTGGGTGGAGAGGTAATTACCCCCTCATCAGTGAAAATATTCAACTTTGATAGTGCTCCTTCACGAAGAATATCAACGGTATATCTAAACTTGAAAATTAAACGAGAACTCCATTCTTTGACATTGTTCACAGCATAAAGTAAAGACTATTAATAATCTCCCTGATAAGTGATGTAATAAGAAACACAGTTATAACATAATTCTCATGAAACTGACGATAGCGATTCCGTTATAATCTGCAAAGATAATTCTGAAAAGGTAATAGTACAATGTAATCTGAATTACTTGCTTTTTATTATCACGTGTTTACACACGCACAAATCATTCGTACTAATTGTACTAGATGACAACACGTAAGCCGAAGTACCGTCTTAACCGTCCTAAGTACGTTATATAAAATCTGGGAGCGCTACGAAGAGTGAATAAGGGGCGTAGTAATGCAGATTGGCACTTATATGAAATGCATTTATATGTACGACGTGATAAATTCCGCTCCGTTCAAACATACTCGGATCGCGACGGGACGTAAAGTATGAGTTACACAATTTACCGAATATTGAGATCATGGTTCTCTATTTCTCACTTCTCTCTCTCTCTCTCTCTCTCTCTCTCTCTCTGTCTCTGTCTCTCTCTTCGAACTATTGTATGATCCGAGCTATTATACAATTAAAATTCGATACCATTTAGGGAAAGAACGAACGGACGAAGGTAAAAAGTTAATCCACGGCAGGAAAAAAGCGAGGCGCTGCTACTTGGCAATTAATCGGCTGAAACTCGAAGCAACTTTTAACGATCGACAGACACACAGTAAGCTCTTTTAGCTTCCTGACGGCCGACGCGATAACGATACCTGTCATTGTAATGCTACGCAAAGTGGGAAATGATAAAGAAATTCCCCATTCAAAGTAGCCGCGGGTCGACTATTCTGAAAGGTGAGCTCCTTTCGGTGAACTCTTAAACGCGTCGTCTCTTTTCTTACACACAAGTAGCTTGCCACAAAAGCGTCGGGCAGCAGTTAAAAGTTATGGATTTCTTACTTTAAGTTTGCTTTGTTGGCCTGCAGCTCGTAAAATTGCTCTAAATGCGATTAAAATAGTGTGTGCCGCTCCACGTTTCCGGGGAAATTAACGTGGATTCTCCCGCGACGTAAAATGCTAAAGCCGGGATAAAATTGTGAGCGTGTTTATTTTTGTCATGGTGATCGGTACCGTGCGGACCTGAAATATCCACGAGCGGGACTGTCTGTTGTACATGTTTGGATAGCGAAGTAAGCACGATTTTACGCGATATACGAGTGTTTTCGCTGGTGCGTCGATATTCGCTACATTCGGAATATCGGCGAGTGCGAAATTAAACAATTTAGTCGTGCATATTTAACTTTTTAAGCGAGACTTTTACGCACAACATTAATCTTGTTGAATCATGGAATATCACCAGAGTAATATTCATAGGTTAACATTATCCGTTATTATTATAACATTACAAGCTATATTTTAGACCTTTAAATGAAAAGCTGCGCCGAAACGAGTAACAAGAATTAATATTTTATCGCGCGAGCTTCTCTCGCATTATACCAACGCTTATACTTCTATTGTTCGATATGTAAGACCGCGCGGGGTAGTTTTAGTTATCTATCGCGTATATCTCGTCTAGTTACCGATCATTAGGTATCGATAGTGTTGTATGTGTCGGAACGCATTGTGCAGATTTTCATGGTTATTAATTTCAAATATCCGGGCAATCCTATAGAAATGCATTCTATATGCAATAGTCTTCGCGCTTGATGGCGCACGTACGTTAATCATTACTGTCTGTATATATAATAGAATGCTGTGATTGACCTCAAAGAGCCTAACGGAGAGAATTTTCTCTTAAAAATTTATCCCGAACATCAAGTGATCGTGGGACAACACGGTATTTTGAAGAACTTTAGGAGAGTTTCTTGAAAGTTTACCCGAGTCGAAATTTTGGTACTATTTTGACACTTTTAAGGATAATTTACACTTACTTAGCTGACCTATACACCTACATAGATCAGCAATAACCTACTTTGATGACATTGTATTCTTTTACTCCTCCCTTGAATCTTTAATTCTAAAAATTTACTTTAGCTCCTGCTTTAAAAGGATCTACTTTAATTGGCAAAAGTAGAAATTTCCGACACTACCAGTTTTAAAGTGGGAGTAAATTGTGTACTTGCAGTTCGACCTCTTTTACTGTCTTAGGTTCTACTATATAATAGAATTAAAGATTGAGCATAAGACCAAAATTTCGACTCGGGTACCATACATTTTACTAGTAAATATACCAAGTACAATTACTAGTGAAAGGTGTGGTAAAATTTCGCGAAACTCTCGTGAAACTCTTTGATTTCTGAATGTCTGAATTCTGAATGCCGCGTTGTCCCACGATTACAATATTTTCAGGATGAACTTTAAAAGAAAATTCTCTCCGTGTACCGTTGCATAATGGCTGATGGCGCATTTAACGAACTGCACTAACAAAGCGTACGAGCGTAGCGCGAAAATGTCTTGACCGCGGAAATACTTAACGTAAATTGTGACGTACAATATGAATCGTATTAAGTGCGCCACATGTGACGAATTGCGTACTGAGCGCATGTGCGCTTTTACATAAGTTTGTGTGCGAACGGCCTTTCATCGCGCAATCAAATTCAAAAGAAGAGGCACTGAACTGAGATATTGCAAATTATTAAGGTATCGGGCGATCGTTATGTCATTTTCGTTTCTCTTATACGAACTCCGTCTGCGTTATAAATTGACGAGAGAGCTTCGGAGAGTCAGGGAGATCAGATTGGAAAAGGTACCAAGATTGATGCTTCGGGATCGCTGAAAATGCCATACATAAAGGCTTACCAATCGTCGTACCTACAATCCGTCTGCGACTTTTAATATCAAATATAATTTATGGCTGTTCGTCAGACCAGCTGTAGAAGAAGATGGACTCAGAAAATATTGTACACAGGACAGGCGCATCAGCTGCGTAAAAAGTTAATCGCTAAATTACGATTGGCGGCAGTTAAAGTCGATGATAGATCGGAGCATAGATGTCAATGTAATCGTAGGGTTAGGGTCGTTGATAATTATGCTGAAAATTAAGGATTTAAAAATTAAGGATTTTTATGCCTATATTATTTAATGATTAATCGAAACTCCTGGCATACAGTGATCTTCGATCTTTCCGATGGCCGATTAAACTTTATTTGCTAAATTAGTACGGAAATATATCCTTGTATAGTAGAGGTAATAATATTTACCGCGTGCAATTGGGACCGCGTTCGAATGCTGATCAACAGAGTGGAGAAATAATTGTGTTTGAACGGAAGAAATTAGCCTTGCGGCTGTACGTGATCAATATAGATAATAGCAGCTTCAATTCCGCGTTTGATTACTAATTTTGGTACGGCGTGCCTCGGCAGGTACCTGTGAAACGCTTAAATAAAATCTGAATAGACTTTAATCTACCGAAAAAGATATTTTCGTTGCAGAATATTAGAAAGGGAAAAGGAATTTGATTGAAAGCGAGTCTAAGGCAAATTTACATTCTGATCTTTCGTCCTTTGTACAAATTAATAGGATGTTATTTGCATACAATTTATGCCATTACATTTATTTTAAACGTCAGACGTAGACTTTATTCAACGAACCGTCAAATCGTTCGCGGCTTCGATTCCGATACCGTACGCATGACGGAAAGTTAATTGAGCAACGCTAAACTGTAATAACGATCTAACGTAATAAAATAATCCGCGTACACGGCGTTTATGGCTGACCAGGCTGGCTCGAGTTTAATACTGGAACCGTATATGGGATAACAGAAATTCGCGAGCACAATCGGTGTATCGCTTCATTCCAAATGTCACCGCAAATTTCAAATTTATTTGGACAAATGGCGTACGTTACGTTCACGTAGAACAAAGGGTCATGATGGCATCAAAGTGACGTTGAAGTAACTTTTAAATGGAAAAAGTCATCACAAGTTCCATGCTCCTCCGCGTGGGATAATCGAAACAGAATGTGCGGAATCGCGTAGGCAACGATAATAAGGTGGTAATTTTTAACAGTCGCGCGAATTGGGATTACATTCGAGATACGTCTATAATAAACGTATTAATCTAAGGGAATACATTAAAATGTAGTTTAAACACGTGCGCAAGGCGGACGTGAGGCTGCGCTTCCGTCGTATTTCTTACGAAATAACATTTACCTTGGGATCAAAAGGATTATGCGTAGAAATGCACGAGTGGCCAAGCGACCGGAATAAAAGAAAAAGTCCACATGAATACATACTGGGAAGAGCAACACCGTAGATATCCCAGCTTTCGCTCCAGGCCAGCGTATATCAATTCGCTATAGATCGATAGCAAAAACTGCGATAAAACATTTTATGCATCTCCCCTCTCTCATTCGTGCATCAGCACTTGCTCCATGATTTTGTGATGATCGCGTGGTACGTAACATACGTAACATCCCCCCCCCTCTCTCCCTCTGTCTCTGTCTCTCTGTCTCTCTTTCTCTTCTTGCAACTCAACGTGACCCAGCTCGCTCGAGTAATCCACCCGAACGCAGTGATGTGAAGCGCGCATACGAATAGCAGGAAGTATCTTCGAACATTTATTGGTCGACTGCATTAATAATCTGACGTGCTACATTGTTTACATCTTCTTCGTGTCTGGCAGTTCTCGTCCGGTGGTCCGGGACGAGATGAGATGTGTCCCTGCAGCGATGCGGATTTGCTCGCCCGTACAATATACACACGCTCGCGACGAACTTTTCCCGTCGCTCCGCACGTCCACCACCTCTCGAATGAACTCATTAAATTTTCCCGGATACCCTACATCACTCCGGGTGGTTGAAAATTTCAAAGAGCGATACCCGTAGGGATGATAAACGGAAGCGTTACGCTTTTATTCACTAAGAGAGCATTTAGCTTTTTTATAGAAGGCGACCTTACAGTCGCGAATTCTATGATAAAATTAAACGTCAACTTGTCCTTGAGAGAAAAATTAGCGGCGCACCTCGGCCGGCTTCTTCGCCGGCTGTCGAGAGGACATGTATACTCCGGCGCGTCAAAATTATAAATTCAATTGGAAACGCGCGCGATGTCTCTCCAGCTCGCACTCAGGACACTTGCCACTTAGGACCAGTTTCACAAACATCAGTTAACTAACCGAAGGTTAATTGATTCTTTGTCTCTTCTTAAATAATAAGATGGAAAAAGATAGGGAGTCGACTGAACCCTAGTTAACCGATGTTTGTGAAACTGGCCCTTAGGGCGAGTTTCATAAACGTCGGTCGACCGCTAACCGAAGGTTAATTGATTCTCTGTCCCTTCTTAGATAATAAGATAGAATAAGCTGGGGAGTTGACTAAACTCTGGTTAACAGTTAACCGACGTTAGTGAAATTGGCCCTTAGTCGTGCGGAGGTGTATCTCGAGCAAGACGGTGTATTTTGAGCCGGCGTGTGTAGGTTCATAAAGAGAATTCAGTAAGTATACGAGGGCGCACATGCTATCTCGGTTCCGGTATTCCGACGGTTCAGAAATTCATTTTCGTTTCACCGCTCTTAGGGCTGTTGAAGTATACAAATGGAAACGGGGCCGTCGTGTGCTCCCAGTTCGCGCGCGGCATTTGTGGAAACTGTCTCAGGCACCGGGCGCGTTAACGCTTTAACGCGTTAAGCACGCGAAACGGCCTTCCAGCTCTCTTCGGGACCTCGGTAAACCCCCGAAGTCAGGCACTCGAGGCGAAAATTTATCAATCCCCGCGAATATCAACCCCCCTCGTCTCCGTGCGCTGTTGTACCCCAATTAGCGGTTCGTCTCTGCGTGTTGCCGCGGAATAATCTCTAACGCTGAGATCGATCGCGCGGCATTTCGCTCGCAGAAGATCTTCCGGGGAAACTGTCGCGCGCATTATCGCGAAAATTTCAGAGCGGAGCTTGTTTAATTTACGACTGAGTGACTCGTAAATAAATAACGAGACAGGAGTATTAATTAATTGTACACGAAGACTGGACGTTGTATCAGAGTTTGATTTTTCCGCGCGATATTTTACTGCCTCGATATTTACCGATGCGCCGAACAAATAAAATCAATTTCATGAAATATTACTGCAATTAGAAAGATGCATATGCTTATTGGGGGAGTAGTACAGTCTTATTGAAATACTATAATTGTCACTTCAAGGATACATATGATTATTTTGACAATAAAATCATTTCAATCATTATAATCTTCGATTTGAAAATCTGTTATTTTCTATCCAATATTGTTTCTTTTCCATTCGAGAAAATTATTCTTAAATAATAAGCATACGTTTTTCTTGATTGAATTCTATAAAAATGCTTCATTCAAGTAAGTTTTTCTTCCTTTAACGCAATATAATCTTATCTCAAGATTTTCACGTTGACACTAAACATATTTTCGAAAGAAGAATATTCTTGTTTCCTGTGTATATTTATTAAAAATACTGTTAGACGTATATAAGTAAACGAGACTTAAAATCATTAAAAATACTATGATGTCTATGTGGCGGGCATTGTAAGTGGGTTGCTGGAAATGTGGAGAAACCTCGGACGAATTCCATTCGCGATTTTATCGTCACGCAACGATACATTTGTTACCGCATCTCGCGAGCCTATCGTGCAAATATTACCTCGCATATGCATAATAGTCGCGTCAAAATTTCTGAAAAATTAGGTCAAGCATCTCGTGCATGCATTCACTTGATGCATTTCGACATTGAACAGCCTTTTTTTTCCCCCTCTTCTCGCCGCGATTTGGGAAATTGCCGAGCGCCGCGCGTATCATCGTGTTGTTCGTGATTTTCGTGTCGATCGCGCCGAATATGATTGATACTCGACAGTGGTGATAACCACGAATGATAAATCAGACACCCGCGGCACGTCGCACGGCTGCATATTGCAATTCGTAAGTGAAACCGCGGTGGACCTTGAGCGAAAATCGGATCGGACTCCTCGTGGACAGAATCTTAATTAGCCATCGCTGTATAGAGAGACAGGCGGCTTATTTCTTAATTTATAGAACGCCGTTGTGCCCTCGTATAATCTTCATGCTTTCACCTATTACGTATTCCATGTTATCTCGAAGGATGCACGAAGACAAGAGGGATAGTACGTTCGCACCAGCCGACGATCTTGCGCGTGATTATCAAAGATCTGAAGTGATATTCTTGACGTGACGTCGGATTTCTTTTTATTCAGAGAGCACGTTGCACGCATTGAATATTTTGCGAGAAGAAACTGAATAGACGAATAGTACGTACTAGCAATCTACCCGATAGAACGCGTGTGTCTCATTAAAATTAATAATTTATAACGAACGTCTCGCGGCGAACGTACTTTTACTCCTTAATTAAATCATTCAATACCGACGTATTTAGAAAACTGTGTTTCGCATGGAAATGGTATTCATTGCTCGAAAAACATGCGCGAATTTAGTTACTAGTCGACTAATTAATATGCGAGCACTCACCAAACCGATATAACATACGATATTTGATTTAAGGTTCTCGCTCTGTAGGAACTTCTGAATTAGCCCCGTGATTTATGACGAATTATACGTACTATATGATGTTACGTAATGAATCTGTTAACTAACAATTAAAAATAACGATTATGACAATACTATAATATTTGAAAAATGTTCTACACAATGCGTCAATTTTATGGCGAAAATATACATGAGCAATATTCAATATATGTATGGTAAAGTTCAACTTCTATCTTTTTATTTCAAGTATTTCACTTGGATCTTTGTATCCGCGTGTATTAATTTTGCCAGAGCTCATTTCATTTTCAGAGAGATGAAAAAAGTTCATTTAAATCGCGCTGATAGCATAACTTGGTAGTGTAACAGAGAAACGTGCAACGTTCAGCTTCGCAAACAGGAACGAAATGTACGAAGTATGCAAAGAACGATAGGAGAGTCAAATATATTAGATTCTCCTAATGCCGACATTTAAAAGCCAAACAGATAAAGTGCGTGGGGTATTTAGTGTATGTTTAAACGAATGAGATGCCTAGCAAACTGATTCAAATAGATTTTCCAGCGATAAAGAGCTCCGGTAATTACGTCGAATTCAAAATTTATTTAAGTTATCTCGCGAATTTTATCCGCGCTTGCAAAATTGTAAATGAACATTGTAATTTCGAATGCTTTTCGGTCTCGATTGTTCCTCGTAACATTGTTATTCCACATGATAAATTAAAAAATTCGCTCTTAACGCGTGCCGTACCTTTTGCCTTTCGACTCGCTGGTAAAATTATAATGGCATTATAATTATCGAATTCATTAAAGTAAAAATCTCAATATAAATTTTTGCTAATAAAGGCCGTACATTATTTATCATCCTGTGCGTCGTAAATGTCTTTTATATTTCCCGTTAATTTAAACCGTGATACTTAAATAAAATGATTTTGTCGAAGAAGAAAATTTGGGATAAAACGTTATGAATGTATTAAATATTTTTTTATTGTTATGTCTAATTTACATGTGTTTTAGTCTCCGCGTAACGTACTAAGAAATTTTTCAATACAACGAGCTTCATGTTTCTCGAACCACGAGTCACGAATTCCCATTGTTAGTACAGCAAGGGATGCATGTCACGATCGTAATGATTCTCTCCCCTCGACGAATGTGCTTCATCGACTGGCACTACCAGTAATATGGTGGAAAATTGCACGAGTGAGAAAAAGAGTTACCCGCGATAAGCACCATATTTCTTATGTTCTACGGGAGAGGCTGAGATGGTAGACGCGAGAGAGAACGGAGGCATAAAAAGCTCAAAGACCAGATAGCGCGAAAGTTTTTTTTATTGAAAGAACGCAACTCAAGTCGCTGGACGTGAAAAATCGTAAAAAAAAACGGAGTATGAAGAGAAAATGAATAAATAAAGAGCTCGTAATTGCGTTAAGCTCAAAAGATGTAGCTGTTACGTTTTTAACATATATTTTGCATTTTACGCACAAAGTTAGAAATTGTTAGAGTTTTCAACGACATTAAAGTCGCGCAAATGGTAACTTAAAAGGACTGGAATTACCTAATACAATTAAATAAGCTTTGTGTATGTGCGTGCATGGCATGTACATTTTACGTAATACAAGCATCACATGAATAATAGGAATTGTGATTAGCATAAATGCGAAAGTGTCCAAGGCAATAATACTCGAGCTTTCTAATAACATAGGACGTATCACGCGATCTATTTGGATAACGTAATGTCAGAAAGGGAGACGGAAGGAGAGAGAGAGAGAGTGTGTGTTGATAATATGTTAATTACATATCAGTAGCAGATAATTAAAGGCGAACGTACATTGATATTACTTTGATAATTTTGAAACAAAGGATTACAAGTATGCAAGTGAGGTTAGCGGATTTACACGCTCATGACAATGCCATAACTTAATCAATTAGTTTAAAAACTGAATTTCTTTTATTTGTTCTTTATATTTTTCAATAAAACTAAGTAGTTCAAAATTTTTTCTTTACTTGACACAAGAATTAATGTGTTCTTCAATTTACGTTTTCTTTAGAAAACTTCTATTGCTAGATTTAGGAACAAACGGAATATGAATAAGCCATAAAGAGAGTCCTAATAATACATTATACGTATATGTATATATGTATAGACTATTTAACGTTTAAAACCATTTATAGATTGTATGATTAAACACATGTGTATCTCCGTCCATTAATTATACTACGTTGCACACAGAACTGCCCGACGCTTAATAATTTATATGCTTTGTTCTGTTTGCAGATATTTATCGAGAGAGGAGAGCAAATTTTAGATGAAGAAAAATTGCAATCATTGCACAAATGTGCACAGGCGGCACGAGTTGTAATTACATCTTCAGCTTATTTTAAGCTGCAAGATTTTTAATATTGCTCAGAAGAGTGCTGCAATAATTAATTAGTGCCGGAAAATCTGAAAAAATAGATCGCCGAATTTAGCCACGAAACAAGAAACTATGCTTCGAACGTGTGAAAAATGTTGTTGACTCCATCGTAACACAGTTTCGAACCTAAATGTTGGAGACGTAGCAAACAGGGAGCAAAACATTCACCGGGTACGGTTGTGTGATAACAGTTCGATGAAGTGACATCTCACAGCGATGTAACATTTGTTGTACCGAAGTACTTCCGCCGGCACGGGCGCATGAGTCGACAAGGGAGGGAACGAAGGATCGAAGTGCACGAGTGACAAGAAAATGTCGATTCAGGGACGCAACCTGTCCGATAGCCCCGTTTCCACAGAATATTTCGATGCTTTGGAGGCCGATGATGACTCGTCGATCGTTACCGGCCATCCCCGGTTCTCCACCGTCACTTCCGGAATTGCCAACATCACCTCGCCAGTCATCGCGCAATCATCAGGTCAAGACAGCCTCCTGGAGAATCTTATTATACCGCTATACGGCACAATCTTCTTCCTCTCCATCGTCGGGAATTCTTTAGTGCTCATCACCCTGGCGAGGAACAAACGGATGCGCACTGTGACAAATGTTTATCTGTTGAACCTGGTAAGTTTCTGTATTCTACTTGACTTCTGTTAGATGGAGAAAAAGAGGCTGTCTTCGGCACATAGTGGTCGGCACATTAATCATCTGGCTTTTCGTGAGGATACACTTCGGGGTTAAAGAAAGCTACAACAATACATGTACACGGATAGTGGCAAGCCACAAACTTAAAGAATAAATTGTTGCGCTCGTCGAATATAAAATATCTAATATTAATAGATCAATGCTGAGATTTCAACTTGAACATAATCAAGAAGTGTTTTCGCAATTTATTTCTAAGAGGTGTGCGAGATAAAATATTGCTATTTTTAACGTTGTTAACAAGATTTTTTTATAATGCAAATAGTGATGCAGCCTTGTGATTATGTATTTTGAGAAAAAAAAATTTAAATACGTATTTTTATTCATGAATATGTGCAACGTTATTACTTAAAATTCAAATGACAGCACATTTCGTTATTGATACAGACAATGGAAATCGCTGCAAAAATTGTTCGCCGAAGATCTCGTCGATTGGTCGCAAATTGGCTTTCATATTTTGGACACAATAGTATTTGACGGCCACACGCGGTAACATGGGCCAAATAGCTAATTATCCCGGCGACATTACTGACAACATGCGATAACATTAGATTGCTCTGTAATTAACCTTAATTGAATCTGCCCGAGATGAACAAATTCCGCTGGAAACTTTCGCACTTGTTCGAAAATGAAATTTTTATCAAAATTTAGTTGGCTAAATTTCATCACCGCGCACGCAGCGTTTATACTTATAATAAATGAACGATAGGTTTATACTTATAATAAATAAACTATTCAACTTTTAATTAGCACGGCGATAATAAATGTTAAATTATGTTACGTCTCGCGCATGTATAAAGCTACAGAGGATCTTTAAATTTATAATTAATTTTATTAAGTTCCAAATCGCGTTTAAATTACTTCATGCAGAATGCTTTCGCAATCGACATGTATAATATACATAACACAAGCGAATTACATTAAGAAAGTATATATTTATATAAATACGCTTTCCTGATTACGTCATATATCGGCTATTTCTGACACAGTAATTTTTCATCCCTCAATAATCCCCGCGCGGCTAATGCATTATTTAAAAATAATGTGCGAGCGTTCCATCTATAGACTCAGCTGAACAATTTTTCAAATCAGATACGAGGTAAAATATAACATTGCGTGTCTGCTCAATGAAATATTTCTTGCAACTTTTACGATGTCTCGTGCAGGTTTCTACGCGAGCGAAATACCCATGAGCTCGCGCGCGCGTGAGTTAATAAATAAAAACAAAGGATGATAAGAGAGGCAACGAGACCAGGAGATTCAAGGGCCCGCAATGTCCTGCGCGCATCTGTTTGCCGAACCATTTTTGCATATTTCGTGCGGGTGGTGCGCTAGGGAAAAACTGCCAGCAGCGCTTTTTTTTCGGCTGTACCGGCTGCTAGTGATTCGTCACGCATACATTGCCATCATTCTTCCAGAGCGAAGAAAAATGTCGGTCACGTTCGCGAATGTCGGAGACCTGAAACCTTTTCTCGCTACGTATTCAATGAGGGCAAACAATTGATCAGCGATAAAGTGGACCTTTAAAGGAATATTTACGGACGTTCTACGGCGTTTAGTTCATCAATTTTACTTTATTACGTCGCTGCATAAGAAAATCTTTGGCGTTGTTATATTCTTGTTGGAGTGAATCGATTATTAATGTATATATGTTTTTTTTTCACTTATTATCTCAATTTTGTAACATTTAGTTTTAACGTATTTTTACACCAGTGATAGATTCATTTTTAAAAAAGAGTGCAATTTTTTCATATTTTTACTTTTTAAAACAATAGGTAGTAGTGATATGCTGTCGACGAACGTTACAAAATAAAAGATACGAAATAATTGCAAAACAGCAGAACATATTGTTAGCATTTTATCGATAAACGAAAATCCAATGTAGTTAAAATTACCGTATAATGTTTAACCCTGATATATTTTATTCCTATCCGATGCAACGATAGACACTCGATATGCTTGTTTTACGATACTAGTTCGCTCGTGCGCAGAATATGAAAGTGTAATCAAACGTTCTAGGAGTTTTTTTTTTTAGACATACACACCGTGCGTCGAAATTGTTTGCGAAGAAATATATGAGTTTTTGAATATTTATATTAAACGGAAAATTTTAGTGGCTCACGAATTGCAAAAACACAAAAGAGAAAAGGCGCACACAAATAATGCAAATATTATTTACAAATATTTAGGATGCAACGACGAAAATATTGAAGGTAATAAATAGGGCTCAGTTAGTCTTTTTGCTATTTTGCTCATTTCCATATCAAAGTATGAAATGATATATGCATCTCGATGAAGAGATATTTCAGTGCTCTTCTGAATTTAGCACGTATAGATAATATATCAAAAATATATTGTTTGCATAGAGAGTTGTTTGAAATAATATATGACACATACATTATTACTGTTATGTACAATACGTTCACGAGTAAGAATAATAATACTTCGGGTAGTAAAAATAGATATTTCATTCAACTTTTTATTAGATATATTGAATTTTATTAAATGAATCTAATGGTATCTCTTTGTTAATGGGAAATAATTTTATACATTAAAAACAAATATTTAAAATCGAGACAGTTAACGAGTTGATTTTAAAACGCAATTATTTTATATCAAATTAATTGAAAATTTATAATTATTGAGCGTTAATTAAATTTATTATTATTTATATTGAATAAATTACGTAAAATAACAGCAATGATTGAAAGATGAATAGAAAAACTCCCTCTGTATTAAAGAAAAAAAAACAGTAAGTCTTCGTATTCTCCTTTAAATCTTTAAAGGACGGCATTGATGCAACCCCATAACTGCAGGAGTTGTGTGGGTTTCTTTACATAAATGTTATTTAGTACAAAGCCGTTCACCGTGAAAATAGAGAAAGTTAGCAATAACTGTCGTATCATTAATAAGTCTCGACGCCATATAACGTCTTTTGAATACGAACAGAATATCTGGGGTCTTTTAAAGCGGGTCTTGGTAGAAAGAAACTTTATAAAACTAAAAGGGATATTTACTTAAATGAATTCTTCCGATATTATATAAATAATATTACATACTTACGCATAAAAATTCTAAAAGTTTTTTTTAGAAATTTAGTAGTTAAAATTAACAATGCACAAAACTTGAAATAATTTACTTTCTTTGAATTATAAATAATTGAAAACGATTTTTCCAAGAAGTTAACCATTCCAGATAAATAATATATCTTTATCTTTCATGTGTGACAAAAAAAATTTAATATAAAACATTTTTTAACGCGAAAAAGTAAGATATATTCAAGTCTTTACCGAGGAAGCCACTTTCACATTGATAAAAAGTAAATTCTCGATAATTGGACAGTATATAGTTTCGGAGAGACACTTATCAATTGTTACTACACTCCAAGATCCTCTCTGACATATTACATATTACAACAATTGTATTGTTAATTATTAAAAAACTTATTGTAAAAAGGTAATAATTCATAATGTGTGATTACTATGGAAATGCTTATTGTACAACTTTTTATTATAAGTTTAGCTAAGTAGATTTTATTTACTT
>NW_011967192.1:1714572-1720536 GCF_000949405.1 Vollenhovia emeryi
AATAATATTTTTATTGTAATTATTGCGTTTCAGTATTAACTGATGATGGAGAGCACACCGCTCTGTTGATATTTAATCAAATACTCATTACCATGAAGGCTCGCAGTATTTATACTGTTCGGATCTCATAACGGTACTGTGCAAAGTCTCATCAAAGAATATTTTTTTTAAATGCCCGAGAAAACATTACGTAGATATTGCAAAAGTACGGACAGGTACATTTTATCATAAAGTAACGCGGTTACAGGAAATTAATAAAACGTATAAATTTTGACGTAATGTTAAACGTTAAATAAGGCACACTGAACAGAAATGTGACGGTAATATAATTGTGATAGTAACTATTAGGACAATTTTCCTTTAAATAAATATATTAATTCCCATACTCAGCATTATATCGCCTTAATACAGAATTTCGTAACACAATCCTCTCGTGAGTTCGCTTCTGCATATATTTTCCAAAGATTCTATTTCCCGTTTTGTATTTCCGCAATCTTCCTTCAACAAGGATTCATCGTACTGATAAGCGCCTTAGCAGAGACTTCAGCTTGGCGCCGGAAAGCCCTTCCGGAAATGTAGTCAATACACATAATCTGCTATATGAGGACTTTCTGTATTCGCGAGCAGATTATCGTATCGATACTAGTCCGCCGTGTAATATTCTTGCAAATAAATAAATTCGGGCGAATAAATTTAATTTAATTCCCCCGAAATAGAAAGCACTTATTTCTATATATTTATTTCGCATGTGATTTATCGTGTAGATGAATCGGCGGTATATTGTTGTCCGTTACGCAAAATATTCTGCGTAGTTTGCGATACGTAAAAGATTGTGTACACGATAAAACGATTCCCCGGTTTCGGTTGTATTTTCGGTACACATGAAACGAAAACTTGAAACTTGTGCGCAAACATTGCAGAATGTAAATTTAATCGCAAGTATTTTTTACGATCCTTTACGTCATTTATCCTCCGCCGGTGTTTGGCCTGCGCTGGAGGAGTGAAAAATTTTATAATATGGTAATCCGCGACTTAAATTCCAAAGATTTCGCGCATTTATATACGGACCATCGCGAGTGGTACCGCCCGTTCCAGATCCCTCGTCACTTTTGTCCCCCGTCGCATGTATCACGCGCCGAGCACCAGACTCCATGAATTCCAAGAGAGTACATGCCAAGTCATCGTCACAAATAATGTAATATCTGCTTTATTTGTGTGTGCGTTACGTGAATGCGTTCTTGACATCAGGGAGAAAGATGATAATGGGTAAACGTGTACATCAAATTTACCAGCGCCGCTGTCACGATTCTGCACGTATCCGCAGATTTTGACGGTGGAAGTAATGAAAATTGGACTGTAACTTATATTTTTAAAAATTTAGCAACGATAAATCTACACATATTGATTCAGAGTTCTACATCCGCGCGTCCTTTTTACGCTATTTCGTGCATAAACGAGGATGTTTTTTTGCATTGATCTGAGCGTAGGAAAAATGTATTTTGCACAAATTGGTTCGCAGCGGGAAACTTTTTTTCAATACGTTATTTGTACGGCAAAATGTCAAAGTTGAGATTGCTTAAATGCTACGCTAGTGTTTCTATCAATCAAAAATGATCGATGCCTCGCTCCGACTCGATACCATTCATCCGGCCACTCTTTCAACTTCCTATTTGTTCAATATACCCGAGACCACTAAATCAATATACAGCAATTATTTTTATAACACGATTTTTATAGCCATAATTTGTGGAATAAAGTGACTACCCACGCGTTACACACTTCTCTTATCATGCTCGTAACTTTAGAGGTCGTAGCTTTATCGATTTATTCGAAATTCTATTCAATGGATTATTACTTAACATTTTATTATTATTCCATGGTATATTGTACATTATTTTTAGGTTAAAATAAAAACTGCGAGTGCGTCTGCTTAGAGATTTGCAAGAGATTTAAAGGCCGTGATAAAGAAAGCTCGATGAAGTGCATTAGTATTTATCCGTTTCTTGAAAATCAACAGCTAATCTTCAGCCGGATTGTATAATCTGCGAATTTATATCAAACTTGATCTACTTTAATCTATCTCGCTTCACTGATTTCACCGTCGTTGGTGAAGTAAAAGTCCGAGTCTGTCTCTGACAGAGAGTCGGCAATTGAAAAGACCGAAAACTATTTCGCGTGTAGGGGTCAGTTAACAATTAACTGCCAAAGGTGACAAGTGTATGACATTTCCACGATCGTGTTCATCGTAACGAAAGCGGAAAGTAATTGAAATAAAATTGAAAAATAACTATCGTGGGATTTATATAAATAAGAGAGACGTGTTATTTGCGATGTTACTGGAAGACTACGACACGGAAAAAAAAATTAGCTGCTGTAGCTAAATAACTTAGCAAAAAATGGACAGCTAATATTTTTAGTTGTGATAGCTAAAATTTTTGCTACGACAGCAAACGGGTTTATCACAACTAAAAATATTAGCTGTCCATTTTTTGCTAAGTTATTTAGCTACAGCAGCTAATTTTTTTTTTCCGTGGAGTTTTCTGTGTATCCACAGCACTGGATATTGTACGTCCTGCTGATATCATTAATCGGCGATGTAAAACTCTATCTTGAAAGGAACTTGTGATTGCGTTTTTAAGAAGAAAATTCTCCTTAAGAAGAAAACGGGGTTTCACGGACGAGATAAGCGTAATGGTACATTCTTTATAGCCGTAATGCGAATCTTGTCGATAAACGAGAAACTATAAGAATAATCCCATGTGTTTGGTGCATTCTAATCTGCTAACAAATTTTAGATACGCGTTTCTGCTTTAGTAATTGCCAACTGAAATAGCTTCTCTGCATAGAACGAGATAATCCTGTTTGTCTGCGTTAGCAAGCAGTTTGATACGCACATATGTACATGTACATATATACGTTTGTTTATATTTTTTTCAAAAACTTCAAAGAGTTCGTTGTCAACATGGTTTTGACCATTAAAATGTGAGTCTTTATAAGTAATTGATCGATATCTTGCTTGCAGCTAAATTAGTTCTACTACTTTGTATAATTAAAAGTTGTATTAATACTCTATTTATGAATTATCAGATTGATCAGCTTCATACCTAATGCTGCGATTTAAAACAATTATAATATTTTCATCCTATTCTCACTTTCTTCCTACAGATATGATAAATTTATAAACATGACAAATGAAAGAGTCACATTTTTAATAAAATTTTCTTTAGATTTAATTTTTTACTTTCATTCTTACGTGAGAAAGACATAGGTACGTATTTTTATCTTAAATTAAGTGCGTTTCTTCTCGAGTAAGTCGCTGAATCTTTTATGGTGATTTTCATCACAGTAGAATTAAATTAAGAAAGTCCGTACCGTCCGTACAAGAAACTTTCAATGAGATTTTGCTTGTAAAAAAATGTGTATAAATATTTTTTTACGGATGGGAAACACAAGTATGCACTCCGATTTTGATGCTGGAACGCTGTGTGCAAACTCAGTGCTTTCACATTTCTTTTGCTTTACGGCTGCGCCTGGTCCGATCAGAAATTCCGAGGCAGAGAGAGAATAAAAGTTTCTTTCTTTTTTGGCCAAATAAGCCCAATTAGAATCATTTATTTTGTGATGAACTCGCGGAAAAGTAAATAGAACGGATAAATCAATTCTCCTTGCACTGAACAAAAATCAATTAACGCTGTCAGGTAAATTGAGTTTCAGATAGTCCATTTCACTACTGTAGTCCATTCAATATATCGTGATTTTTAACGAAACCTTTTGCTCACTTGAAATAAAACTTACATATTTGCCAATTAAAATAAAAAGTCAAATTTTATCTATAACTGTGGTGTTTTTAAATGTTTCTATATTATACTAAATATTATTCTGTAACGTAGTTTATAAAATTATCGACCAAAAGTTATATGCATTAATATTAACAACACGTTATGCATATGCCTAAAACTCGTAACTGAAAAGCTTCAATGTTATGCTATTAAGAAGTTTTCTATTCGAATCGATATTTAATATTTGACCTATTGGCTGCTACAAGCTTCCCATTCAGTTGTATAAACATACTATTCCATTTCCATTTATAATTAATTATTCTAAAAAGCAAATTATAAATATATCAATAAATATTGTGTTGTTTATATTGATTAAAACATTCAATAAATTGTTGGTATACAATGGTTATAATATGTAGTATGATTTTCCAAGCTAAAAGCGTTATATAAATACGTGCCGTCGGAATAAACTTAACTTTAGTGACGGTGCTAAAAACATACATTCATCGTTTTATGAAGTATAAATGTGCCGACAGATATGCGATGAAAATGCGAGATGTAAAAGAACGAATCCATAAAAGAAAAATCAAGATGTTAAACGTGGTACATTTCGCGTGACAATCCTTCGAAGGGAGCAACGGAACTTGGATATCTCGAGATAAAACTTTCAATTGTATGCGAGGCAAGCCGAAAAGTTGCAACGCATTCGGAAAAGCCTGCCACTTACGCGACGTTAAAAAAAAACAAAGGAAATAAATTCCGTACGATAAGAATCTCTTCTGTTTGGATCTGCAATTGCATTTTATGTTTTAATACTGGTCAGTTTTGCCGTTTATGTAATCCCTTTTTGCAAGATAAACGTTCCTCGTGACGTGGTAAAGTTGCAAAAAGAAGATAAATCTTCGCCATTCGCTGCACAACATTTTCAGATATGTACAACGTAGCAGAGGAAGAAATTTCTTCTAATAAATTATATCTAAAGGTGTCCACAATATTCATAAAATTTGCACGCAATTTTCTAACATTTCTCTCAATCTCGCTTTAAAAAAGCATAATTACGCGTTTACACGGAATTATAACATAACTGCGCTTGCTGGAAAATCATAATTTCTGTTTTACGGTGAGTCTCCCTTGCGCGTTTGAACGCGTTGACTCTGTAATACGAAACAACAACTCGTGTTTCGCAAACGTAGAAACGGGATTATGACATCTGCGGCTATCACACCATTTTTGAGCCTATTTCTCACAGATGTTTCCTGCATAAAGGGAGATAGCCGGCGTGAACATTGATACAAGCTGTAATATTCATCGCGATGAAATAAACGCGTATCTACGTTTCGAGATACTATTTTTTATCGACAGCCTCGATTAAGCAAAACTGTTAAATCGGGTATCGAGTATAAACATACCTGAGTGTCGCTTTGTCCGCGTAACTTTTATAGCCGTCATATTTCATTCCGATTGAGTATTAGATTTGTTTTAAAAATGTTTTCGATTCGTTACTAATAAGTGGAGGAGCGCGTTATAGAGTCAGGTCATATTTTCAGAGATATTGAATTACTTTGCATTAAGTTCGCGCCTCAGTATATGGTAAATTAAGATATGTACGATAAGTATAGAATTATAGCACCTCGCGAGGATCAAAACTTACAAACAACTGAAAAGCTCAAATATTCTTTTAGCAAGAAATTTGTAATTGTTCCGTTTAAACGTGTTACGTCCGACTACTTAGAAGCAGTTATTAAACTTCTGACTTTTCAACTTTCCGCCCAGTTGCATAGCCGGACCGCAAATGCGAGGAATAAAAGTTTGGCGAAGCCATTAGTATAAAGGGCGTTCGTGGTAATAATGCTTCGTGTGTATATCGATATCACTTCTGTAGTTTGTTTTTAATCCATTAATACAGTCCCAAAGCCAACATGATAAAACACTTTATATGTTTGTACGTTTTGTTAACCCTAGAACTCGGAACGTGGATAAAATTTATCCAGATCAAGTTGAAGAAGAGTGAATTTTAAAGAAACGTGTGTTTCGTTTTTTTTTAGTAACTTTTTCAATTCAATTTAATTGTAAAAAATATTTACGAAATTATCTTCCTCGATGTTGTCTACAATTACGGTTAAAAAAGGTATTGAAATTTAATTATTTTTCCGGATGTCAGCAAATAAAAATGCTACACAGTTGG
>NW_011967192.1:1722585-1755006 GCF_000949405.1 Vollenhovia emeryi
ATTTAACATAAATTTTTCAACTGTGTAGGTAAACTTGACTCCCGGTTTACATAAGTTTCAGATGTTTAGGGTTTTTTAGAGTTGAAAATTTTACCTGTACTAAATCGTCCTATCCCTGTTTTAATGAATTACATTATTCTATGAAGAAATATTAGATAAACGTGCGTTGCAATCGCTAGAAATATTTAGGCAAATAATTATCTCATACATGTGTTGTTTACTGTTGGTTTGTACATCCCATAATTTATGAAGATATGTGAATTTTTCTTTTTCATATAGTAACAATTTCACATGTTATTTAGGTCAAACGCAACGTCGGAAACATAACTTAGCAAGTACAGCGCGGAATGAAAGCTCAGCTTCCTAATGTAATTTAAAGTCATGATTGCGTAATAACAGCGTTGATCCCGTACAGCTATTGCAGTATTCGTTTGCACAATTTTATTTTACTTTTTTCTTTTCGCCTCCTCTCTTTATCCCTCTACTTGTAGATATCGTTGCACTCTTAGGCAGCTATTTTAATTCCTCTTTTTTTTACAAGCTATCACATGTCCAGCGACAAAGTAAAAACCTTCAGTGTTGAAATTACACCAGTGAACGTCGAATAAAAGAAAAATAAGAATCTCCCAGGCTTTCCAAGAACAGGGAAAAAACTGCCGTTTAATTAAAAGTAGACCGTCTTGTTGCGAAACAGAAAGTGTTTTCTTTGAAACACAAAAATTATTTATCGCGTCACGCGTTACATCGATTTTCGCGCGCAAACGTGTAAACAAGGAGTGCATATATATGTAACATGCATAACAATTATTTTAAAATATACAAACAAATTCCGAATCTTCGGGCTGCATGCAGAATTGAAAATTTCCGGCGTTCAATTTACCGTGTCGTTGAAAACCACTTTCTTGTTGTTTACTGATGATCGATCGGCCTGGACTCGGAACCACCTTTATTTGTAGCCTCGCTACGTCGGGAGAGCGCACGAATGAAGAAACGATAGAGTCATTTATTTCCACGATACTTTAGGATGTTTAAACGTCTCGTCCAGTGGCTTCTGTACTTCGTCAAAATTAAACCCGGGGAAATAAATTTCCCGATAAAGTACCAGCTGTATTTTGATTATTCTGCAAGTGCAATTGTGTGTTTACTCTTTACGGTTTGAATCGTGTTTCTTATTTTTCGCGAGAGCTGGGAGAATAGCAATTAAGGATATTACTGCCGACTTGTTTCAGGCGGTGTCGGATCTTCTGCTCGGTGTGTTCTGCATGCCCTTCACTCTTCTGGGTCAAATTCTCAAGAATTTCGTTTTCGGTCTCACGATGTGCAAGCTGATACCGTACTTTCAAGGTAAGCATCGGCTCACCGTTTTTGGGATAACATAAAAATTGGATATTATTGGAAATGGATGTACAATTTTTTTGCTACATCATCCCGTTATTGTAATAAGGGCGAAAGAAATTTTCGCGAATCCCCGTATGTGTAAGGCGTCGTGCAAGTCAGGGACTGATATTTATTGCTTCTCTATAAACTAAGATACAAGTGAAGAACGTATTAAGTACAGAATTGCCAAGTAAATAAAGCCAATCGTTTTAAATCATGTTGCAACTATCTGTTAAAGTCAAAGGTTTCTTGTGTAAGAAATATATTAAATCGCTGTTTTACCAATTTAAGTTAAAAAGCGGTGAATTGTTAATCTGTCAATTTATTTGGTAAGCGGAAAATTGTCCAAGATTTATCTCGGGTTCCATTAAAAGTTCAGCTATAGCGGCTGCCACGACGTATTTTCCAATTTTGTTCCTTTTCGAAAGATTTTTAAGGAATGAGTATTTCGGTTAATATTCTCTCATAAATATTACATAAGAATTGAATAGCACAATAAACTTTTTTTCTTTTCGAACTCAAATAAACGTCAAATAAATTTTCTGAATTATTGTATTTGATTTTCAGCAGATTTACATATTTTCATATATTTATTTTTTCATTGATAAACCAATGTACACATATAAATACGTATGCTTGGTTTATCAATGAAAATAAAATCTTATTATCTTTCACGTTTTAACATTTCCGGGAATTTTCGGTCGCATTTATACACGTGAAATCTAGTTAATTTTGTCAAATTAATAACTTTATTATGCACAAATATTAGCATACATGTTGCAATGCATGGTGTAATTGCAAGCATTTTCTCATAAATGAGAATGCACATTTTACAGAATGCAACACGCCGGTGAATTAACTATTCTATTTTGTATTTAAAAAAAAGACAATTATGCTGTGTTATTATATATTTATCATGTTTACAAAATCGTACCTACAAAAATTTTATAAAGAAACAGACAGATTTCATACACGTTTGTGTACATGATATGTGGGTAAATAAAAATCATAAATGAAAAATAAAGTTAACAATAGAATAAATGCATTACGGTAAACGGCCTGTGGATTTAAGCTAATTTCTGCGCTCGTGTAAATTAACACGCAGAATGGATTACCTGTTGTTCGAGATGGTGTGTATCTGGCAATGATTGTATCGATTGTGCGAACAGCGCGCCGTTATCATGGATGAAATTGAATACACCTGCCACATAACGAATAAACTTCTGTGTATTCCAATTTCATTTTCGATTAGTTTTCCGTGGATAGATCGTTTTCTTTGGTAATTGGTTTGGTTTAATTCGGGAAAGTGATCGCGCGAGAAAAATCGAAAGATTCGCTTCCGTAATTTGTTCGCGCCTCGCCCTTCCGTCTGTTTCTATCGAAGGGAGAGAAACATCGATAGTGATATCGAATGCAAGTTAAGACTGCACGTTTTACACCGCGCGTAACTTCTGTTTTATATCCTCGAAAGTTTTGCCGTAGCTCCTCGGTATTCAATTACGAGACGCAATTGGTCAGATGATCACGCGGTAGAACTTCCTGTTCCGTCATTTATTTGCAAAATAAAATCCGTTCGGTAAATCAATTCGATTTCTCTCTCTGTCCGAACTATCTTTCATTAGACAGATTATCAATTTTAACTTTTTAAAGAGTCTCGTATTTCACAAGAAAGATCCGGCAACGCAAGAAGGCCATGATTTCATAGATTGTCCAGCATAAAAAATTAATTTTTCTATTAATATTATACACCTCAAATTACACGCATGTACACTACGCATAATAAAACTTCTAAATACTTTCTATGCAAATAAGAACGTGCATAAATTAAGAGATTATAAGCAATTATTATTACATTCATTTGTCTCTTTCGCCTCAAATATCCAGTGCGATCTAAATTCGTCGCTTCTCGACGTTCTCAGAGACATAAATCTTCATCGACATTGAATTTCCGCTTGAAAGTATGGCAATGTACATAGATACATAGCACTTTGATAAGTCAGTTGTCAAAGTACGCGTGGTTCGTGTGCGAAGCTCTTACGGAAATCGCTTTTATATGCATTTTAAGATCGCATATCGAAAGGAAAAGAGGGCAATGCTGGGTAAAATGTGACACCATTAGAGAAACACTCCTGAAAGCGTCCAGTGTGTCTTTGTTACTCGTGACGCGTAATAACATTTCCGAATAATGGCATGATGCACGAGGTACTGATGAATTTCTGGAGAAATTGAGTTATAGTTTCAAAATCAAAGACTGTTGAATTATTTACGCGAATATAAGTTAGTTATTAAATAAGTTATTATGTAATGGATAATAAACCCTGGCCAAGGTAATATTTTTCGCAATAAATTTGGAATATGAAATATTTAGACACTAACACCTTGTCACGGATCTTAGTCCTTTATTCCTTCGAATAACGAGTATTATTCGTAATATAATAACTTATAAAATATTCAAATATTATCAAATAACATTGTATATAAATTCTTTACGCGAATATAGTGTATTTTTAATTGGGCACGATTCGTTTGAAGTATATGTGATTTTAATCGATTAATATTGTATAACATAAACGCTCGCTCAAGTCACTGGATAGATCTCTGATGTGACGATCAATCTGCTACCAACACGATACTCAAAGAGCTTGTTACTGTCAGGCGTGATATATTTCCTAAGCGAACAGCAAATTACCATTGCGCGATGCACACACGAGTGACTGCAGTGATCTAATGCTAATTTTCTAGAATTGCTGTACGCAGTTCACATATGAGGCTAACAAACACGTATCTATAATTTCTAAATTATGTGTTATGCGATAATTTAATCCACGAGACAACTAAGTATTAATAACAATTTAACAAACAACATTGGTAAAAAAGTTTTTCTTGCTTTCTAGAAAGGTTTTCACTCGTAATACGTCCTCTGCGTTAAATGATTGATGTATTTGAGCAAATCAAGCTATTCTTTTTTATGTGAAAACAAACATTAATATATCGACTTATTTTTCATATATTTTCGCGTTCTGGAATATTGCATATCTGAAACTAATATGATAATAACCGCGATACATAGATCGAATCAAATTAAAATGTTTAAATATTTACACATATCAATTTGCCATAATAATGAACTATTCTCGATTAGTGTCGACATAATAAATGTATAATTTATTTATACATATAATAATAAAAAGGATTTTACACAGAATATCCTTAAAACAATTCACTAAATCTTAAGAGTTCCGTATACAAAATTTAAAAAATTTTAAGACTTCAATGATAACTTGACCTGGCAATTTTTATGTTTAGAACTCACAACGTTTCGACCATGGTTTGTGATCCTTTTCAAGCGATATCGTATCAAATGTTCAGTGTAATAAATTAAAGGAACTGAGCTTAGGTTCACGAGAGGCAGAACATGATTGAGAAAAATATTGTCTATATATATATTGAGAGAGATTTAGAGATTTAGAGAAACCTACTATGAGATAGCAAGTTCTCAACATCTAAATCCAATCACAAATCGTTCACCGCATGGATTACACGATCTAATAAGCAAGTTTCCACTAAACAGATTTCACTCCAAGGGCAATAAATTCACGGTGGAATCAACAGATGTTGCCTGTTAATTTAGCAGAATCCCCGCTATCTCATGTTAAGATCTCACAATAGGGGACTTCCCTCTATATTTCTTATCTGTATATAATATTATTTTGTATTTCCAAATATCAGATTAGTAAATCTCGTTGAATATTACTCCTGTGTATTAAAGAGCCTGGCAACAGGATATTGTGGAATTATGCTGTTCCACGAGAGTGACTAATGCGCGCCGGCGGACTCCAAGTCGAATTCCCGTTGCGAGGAGATATCGTACCGAAAGAGACCATCCCGGCGTACGCATATCTGCCTGTATCGCTCATAACAGTCGCGTTCGCGCTTGCGGAATTTAAACGCACCACCGATGATCGTTTCTGCAAAAATCGCGCCTCGAATGTTCCCCGATAAAGGAAAACGATCGTGCGTACTTGGACGGTCGCGCGAACTTTTATTGCGCCCGCGGATACCTCGGAGATACTTCTTCGGGTGCGTATAACGCGCTATTAAGTTTTGTCACACGCTCTTGATCCGCCGATATTCAGACGGAGCCCGGATATGGGTATAAAGGAATGGTCCGATAAAAACGTTCGGCATCGGCTCTGAGTTTGGTCAATATTTTTTATCTGGCGCGCGTTCATTTTTTTATATCTTCCCTCTGATCTTTTCGTGTACATTGGTTTCCGAAATCATACGGTACAATCGCAGCCGCGCAGTTGTGAAACTGCACGTCGCAAAGCGTAACTTTTCGTACACTAATACCAACTCGAGTGTTAGATACAACGCGAGCGTATGGAGCGAATAAAAAAGAGAATCAAGAGTATAAAAATTGTCGTGTATCACTATTTTATTACGGAATTTTATTCCCGTGGATTTTGTACTTTTTTTAAAAGATTGTTCACAGAGCATGAAAATCGTGGATTTTCCAGGATACACACACACACATACACACGCATACACACGTTACGCATATGTAGGATAATCTTCTTTCCGACGAAAACCTGCCATGAAATTGAAATCGCATGAACGTTTTTCGTCGCGCCGTAGACGTTCCTTTTCTCAAGACATTTTTATTGTCACGGCGTTAGCGTAGGATGTAATCGTTTTTTTCCCCCCCTCCATTGTCGCGGATTATACCCGACCAGCCCGGTCTTGGAACGACCCAAATTCGCGATGTCCCGCTTCTCGCTCGTATTAAACAAAGGGGCTTAACGGCGACCTTTTACGAATGAAGTAATATAAGTACAGAAGCCTAGTGTAACGAAGCCGTTCGTGAAGGATTTCCATATTGCACGTGTACTATTTTCACGTAATGAGCAAACTCCGTGCCGCGGCCGTATTAATTCGTACATTAATAACGTCGATTAATATGCATCGGTAACGCGAAATCCCAGAGGTCTTTATGTAAATTCTTGTAAGAACGTGATCGGATTGGCTGAAACGATAGGCATTATTGCGTGCTTCAGATGCGAGTTATTGCAATATTTATCACGATGTACCGTGAAAGTAACAAATGCCGTAATTTCTATCATTGCGCCCCGCTGTCGCGACCAAAGTAGCGGCACATGTCCTCGGCGATTATTCTAGTGGAGGAAAAAAAAAAATTATAATTTAAGATAACTCTGTTGCGCCGCGCTTTCTTTCCGGCTTTGAAACGGCGGTGCGGCGTGGAAGGAACCAGTGGCAAAGGTCACAAGCGTGATGAATAGATGCACCTCACGCTCATCTTGCTGTATGAAAACTTACGGTGAGGTGTATTCAGGAAGAGCAGCGGAAATTTATGGGACATATTGGTACTCTAGAACGACGCTCAAAAGGTCTACGTCTTTCTCGATCTAGCCAGACAGTGTGTTCTTCGATCTCACGTAACGTGTGTTTTCTCGCTATTTATATATCAATAAGAACGAAAAATGATGAAGGATTTTAGCTTCTTGTAATATATCGACAAAACTAGCGACTTTGTACGAATTTGTGCAAGTTACAAATGGCGGTCTAAAAATTATTAAACGTGAAACCATTAATGCCCAAGTGCAATAAGATTTTTATTAAATCAACAAAATCAACAGTGTATCGAGTAAGAAACAGTTGATACCCGCGATCGAAGGCTTATGTTTTTAACATGACGTTAGCTAAACTTTTAAAATGCTAGTTCTACTACTTCTATTCAAAGTAATAATTCATAATTCATAAAGGAGAGAGAGAGGGCTCCTTCTTAAAGGAACAATTCATGTAGAGGGTAAATGAGTACCACGAGTTAATTTTGTTAACTTTTCGACTGTCGTCACTCCGGTATGCAAATTATCTTCCGGGCAAATTTCTTCATTCCCTGTTCTTTCAGAGTGTATAATTAATTTTTCACCATAATTAAAGTAAATTAACTCGCAATATAGTCACACACACATGCGTCTGTTTATCCACCTCTTCGTAAAACATCGTGAAACTTTTTCATAATAATGTAAAAAGTAGGAAATAATTGTTCAGAAAATTCCAGATAATTAAAAATGTAATTAAAAGACGCGGCGATAGAAAATGTTCGAATGGGAATCACAATTGTTCAAATGATTGAATGAATAATTCCCAATAGAATAAAAACGTATGCACATTTTAATGACGCCAGCTGTGTCAATCGAGTGGAAAATTTATGTCAAGTGAGGTAATTTGTACTTTCTTGAAAGTCGATACCGCTATACTGCGATACTGCGTTCTTGAAATTAAAAGTAATTACAACGTGGGCGGATTGCGCGTCCTTAAAATTAAAAATAATTTCAACGTGGGCGGATTGCAATCACATATAGTGTTCTGTTTCTCGCACTTTTAATTTGTGACAATAAATTCTTTGACAAAATCAAAATTAATTTTTCTCAGCAAAAATATCAAGTGCGCAACAAGAAAAGGAAGACATATCGCGAACTAAATGTCGAGGAGCCAAATGAATAACAAAATTGTACAATTCTTTACATAACTTTAAATAAAATTTTGATTTAACTTTGAAACGTATTTACGTAAATCTAGAAAAAGTTGGAAATTAACAAGTCACGATAAAAGATAGCTTTCTTTGACATTTCTGCTAAAAAGAAGGTAGATCCTTTATCAAAGAATCTGTTAAAACATTAATTAAAGATGGAACGTTCTGTATGAACGTAAGCGATTTAAATTTAAATTTAATACGTATATTTTCGGCTTTATCCTGTTATTAACACACAATGGGTGCTACCCACTTTCGTGATGATGTTGCATAATAATCGGATTAAAATGCAATAAATGAATAAAGCATTTTCCAATCAGGTGAAGGATATTCGATAAAATTCCCATATCTCCCATCCTGATAAGGGTTTCCTGTTAATAACCTTGACATAAAGTATTTAGTAGGTCGCGGTCGCGAAAGAATTTCATAATTGGATTCGAGGTCGCCGAGAACGTTTCTCATAAAGTCCTCTCTTCCTCCATCTGTGTACACTCTAAGCTGTACGCTGTGGAAATTGTTTGGCGACACTTTTAAGTCGAAACTTCGCCATCCGCGGCCTTTGTACGACCGACGGGCAAGAAGAAAGCGGACTCGAGCGAAAGCGCTCCTCTGCAGGAGTGCATGTCACGTGCGTTCATTTTTTGCAACGTACACCGGTGGTCCAGATAGTTAGCTCCAATCCTCCGGCTCTATTATTGAATGTCGAACTCCTTTCCATCATCGACAATTGATATTTTTTTGCTAACGATCGGACGTGTTCTCACGGTTACTTCGATGTTGCCCTACATCGGGGAAGGGAATGGGAAATATATTTCCTTTTCTTCCCTGTATATTCCGAGACAATTACATTTATCGATGTATTTTTAATTTCGAGCTGAACAGTACGAATCAAAGTGTATATTACAAATCGATCGGCTGTCAATACTTTATATCGCGCAATGCTGTATTAATTTTTTGCTGCCTGGGATAGACAGACTATTCAAATTTTGCAAAAACGACAATATATATACCTATATTAAAAATGTAAAAGCTCTGTCATCTACAAAAGCGGACAGTAAGTCTGCACGACGGGACGCAATGCGATTTAAAACGTGATACGCTTTTTCCAGCCGTGTCAGTGTCGGTGGGTGTCTGGACACTGGTTGCCATTTCGCTCGAACGCTACTTTGCCATTTGCCGGCCATTAAAATCTAGACGATGGCAGACACAGTTCCACGCTTACAAGATGATTGCTGTTGTGTGGACTCTCAGTCTCACGTGGAACGTGCCGATTCTCGTCGTCTCCCAATTAAAAAACTTGAGCGGAGGTAAGAGAACGTTGATATTACAGTGTTGCCTCAGTTTTGCGTAAATACTTGGTAAGCAATAACTGCCAAATAAATAACAAGTGAATAAATAATTTCACGCTTTGTAATTGACAACTCGGGAAATTGAAGATTATAGTAAATTGTTTTCCTCATCTGTTCTTCTTTATTAATTAATTCGCGAATAGCCATCGGACGATTCAAGTCACTCGAATAAATGTATTTTAATGTGGCATTTGCAACGTTTGTTGCAATTTTATTTGTTACAATCGCTCGCCAGATTGAAACTGCAGTTTTTGCGCCGTGCTGACATTTTCATCTCAATTCAATACCGACATCCGTCCTGGCCTTCCTCTGAGAATTTCATTCACCGGCATAGGCAGCTTATGCATATACATAATATCCACTACCGGCATATTGAATATCTCAACAATATTGAATATCTATTCTAAAAGAAGTTAGGCTGTTGACGCGATAAAATTTTGTTATGGTAGCTTTTCGGTTACAATAAAAAACGCTTTCAATTCAATATTTTAAATAAAATAGCAAACAGTAAATTATTGATACTAGCAATTTGTTTTATATTGATCGATCATATTTATTTAATATTAACTGCTACTCAAAATTTATTTGTTACGCAGAAATCTCATATTGAATTATAGAGCATTGCTTTTTAAACGCAAGAAATCCGATCGATGTAATGCCCGCTCATTGCTTTTAACACGATCTAATTGACCGAATACTTAATAGAATGCCTACATACATGATAAAGGCAGCAGCGTGTATGTTTGTCACATTACACCGTGAAACTCCGCAACACTAATCACTTGCTTTGACATTTCTCGAACTTGATACCGAGATATTGAAAGTCAACTGCGCAGCAATATCAATATAATCGATACCGTATTACTTACTCAGCTCGATATTGAGGCAATGAAAGTCAATTGCACAGCAACACCGATATATTATCGATTAAGTGTATATAAAAGAGTTACATTGAATGCAACAAGACGTGCGTTATTGATATTTCGGCGAGCATAAATCTCGCGTATAACTTTATCACGTAGGTGAATGGGTGAACGAAAAAAATTACATAGCTGTTTATTTTGTTATTAAAGTTCAGAAGCTGCGATAAAACGAATATAATTTTAACTTAATGACTTTAATTAACGGCTACATCTAAGCTTTCCGCGCGAAAAGAAATACGGGATTAGATCTTTTTCTATTTTAACCACCGCGTGGTCGTTCTCCACCGGGAAAACGTACAAGGTGGGAATGTGGCGGCAATACGATCTCTTCCCTCTTGATTACACCAGGACTCCATGCGTTTTACGGCCGAGCGGTTGAAAAACTTGTTCGCACCACGTGGCAATTTTAGGAAGGCGTAAGTGTCGCGAGGAATGGCCGAACGTCGGCACCGAAAGGGCGTACAATCTCTTCCTGGACGGTACGCTGCTCCTGATACCGTTGCTGCTCATGAGCCTGGCTTACTCGCTGATAGCGATAAAACTTTGGCGCGGCCTGAAACTCGAGATACGACAGTCATCGACGTGTACCAGGAGACGTAAGTGAAGTGTCGCTTCGATATACGGAACGTAGATGTGACAGTACCAATTTTCGCGTCGAATCCTGCTGCGTCGGCGTCGCGGGCGCCTTGGAAAAACATTTCCCAAAGCTACGTCAATCTTATTTTATTTACGCTGATTTTGCTGCAAAATCTATTGGTCGGAATTGTAAGCTTAGAAAAGACACAGCAACAAAATAACGTTGGATTAATATCGAGATTATCGATCGACATCTGCTGATAGCTACTGAATAAAAAATTATTTTGCTTTCCGTCGATATTTTGAACAAGTCAAAAATATACTCTTCTGAATGAAAATTGAATGATCATTACGACTGTATTGAAACCGAAGGTCCGTAATCATCATAAATTACAGTCGGGAGAACGCAATCTAGCGCAACGATCCGAGGCTCAAATTACAACAACAACAACGATCGAGATGCAAGAGCGACAATGGTATTTGATACTTGTGGCCCGACTTCGAGATCGCGACGGAGCTTCTCGTCTTCCTCAAGGCATTTCCAAGGCGCTTCTCAAGGTGTACCATCTAGGGTGAGAAAATACTGAGCCAATATCACCTTGGGATAAAATTTCAGATTATCGCGATCTATGTTAATTGCGTAAATTACTCGGTCTATAATATTACTCTCTTAACTCCGCAGTCATTGGACTTGTAAAGGATCTAAGTGGCAAACTGTAATGGCAAAAGCAACAATAAAAGTTAACCTTTTTACCGATTTTCACAATACCGAAATATTTTAATGGAAATGTGTGTCAAATGCAGAAAGATTCGAAATTGAGTAGGGATTTTTACCAAACGAAAAGAAAGAAAAATTAATCGTGTAAATATTTTCAAATATTTCGCTTTGCCATATTTGTATTAACAATATTGCACACTGACGGGGAAAATGGTTGCAGTTACCACAATCTCACTATAATTTATAGTCATTTTAGGAGGCAACCACATTTTTACGATTCTTCCAACTACGTTAGTTATGGTTGACCTAACAATGTATTATAGTTCTCATAGAAACACACAATATTGGTCCATGCAACTTATGACATGATTGTCGTAAACCCGAACGAGCTTTTTATTTGGTGTAAAGTGTACTATAAATATTGCAATAACAACCACAAGTAAAATTTCGAATAACTACATATAATAGTAATAATCGTATTTATATTGGAAGTAATTTTTCCCTTTTTGATTATTTATACATTGCGTTCACTATATGCTTATTGGTTACATCACTTTGTAATCACAAGAAAGAGTCTTTCCAAGAAAAGATAAGTAATCTTATACGAACGTATAAACTTATCCGTACTTATAACACCCTATGCGGTTTTCTTCTTACGGGAAAGTCTTATACCGCGCGTCCTTCTAGTGAGGACATTCCGAACCACTTCGCTTTTGTTTACCATGTGATTAGTAAGGTGGATGATTACTCTTATTGTGATTTACTACATGAAAACAATTAAGTAATTTGCTATTCATTACCTGGATATTTGAACAGAATAATAGTCAAAAGCTGATATTTTTTAGTGAATTTTTAAAACATTATAGTTGGCATGACTGTGTCTATATGGTTGCTATTACAAATATTATAGTAATAATTACTGTAAAAATGATATTCTTGACTATAATTATTTTACTATGGAATTAGAGTTTAAAATACTAGATATTTTTCTATCAGTGTAATTATCCTCGAGATTGATAGTCTGAAGTCTATTATTTTCATTAGCGCTTTATTAATTGATAACAAGACCGCACTTTAGACTGTAATTTACGTGAGTGACCAGTGCATCATTAACTTGCCTCGACTAATTGAGATTTCATGATCCAATGAAACAGCCCGCGGCTAGACGTCAGATAAATTTGCGCAATTAGGGTGGCGAATTAAATTGTCTATCGCCTCGAGAACATCCCGGCGGCACGTGCAACGGTTAACCGAGACATCTTGTTTCTCTTGCTCCTTTTCCAAAAAAAAAGGTGCGGTTACCACGGACGGTGGTCTCCAGGGTGCTTACCGGCAAGTGTCACAGCACAGATTTGTCCCAGGCATCCCGGATTCAGATACGAGCGAACGGAAGTGGCTGCTTAACGCGAGACACGAAGGATATCGCTAACGAGGATCAGCAGGACTCACCCTGTCCGCTCACCAGACAACACGTGATACGCAGCAATTACATGGGGAAGAGCATCGAGGCGAAGAAGAAGGTATATTACGGACGCCTGGCTGATTGATCGAATTGGATTGCGGCCCGCGGCAGAGCGAGCAACAATTTCCGTATCGAAAATTTAATGCGGGATCACGTGTGCGCCTTTGCATGCATATAAAGCGCGCATTGTAAGTTCCCTCGTAGCGCGGCGTTCGGCGTTTCTCGTTTCTAGGAAATCGTGGGATCTGGAGCAAGCGTCGGAAAAACGCGTTGCCCGGCGGTGCACGCCAGGCCGCAAGATGTTTATCAGCGCTTCGTGGCGGTATTAGCCTTTTATTATCCACTTGGAGCACGGCTCGCTCCCTAAACAATTCTACATTCCTACTTTACAAATACGGGGCATACGGGGCCGTGATATTTTCCATATATTTGCACGTAAGACGATTTAATCCCCGCGCACACGGGACGTCGGTCATGCCACGCTCGAGGGAGCCAACGAACGTTTGGTGCCGGAACGCGCGCCGAGGCAACGTCGCGCTTTACCCTCCCGAATGGAATGTGAATCCCCGAAATCGGAAACGCGAGACAAGTGGCCCGCACTTGTCACGCGTCCGTTAAACGCGGCTTGGTTGTTGCAGGTGATCAGGATGCTCTTCGTGATAGTCCTCGAGTTTTTCGTGTGCTGGGCGCCGCTGCACGTGATCAATACGTGGTACCTTTTCGCGCCCGATCTGGTGTACTCGGTCGTCGGTAGCACCGGCATCAGCCTGGTGCAACTGCTGGCCTACGTCTCGAGCTGCTGCAACCCCATCACGTACTGTTTCATGAACAGAAAATTTCGCCAGGCGTTCCTCGGCCTCTTCGACTGCCACCGCTGTTGGAGGTAAAACCTAGATGAGTCGGCCGCGCGTACACATTCCTCGTTCACGACTTAAGGACGCGACTTAAGGAGCTGTCACAACGTGAGGCGAGAACTTTGCCGTACAAATCTGTCCCCTTTACCAGTTGGCTGGCGCCGCGCGGGATTAATTCCGCGGAAGATACGTCGAGGAGCTCGCTCGAGCTCCCGCGGCTCCAGAATAGAAAGACTTGCAATTACGTAACAGCCATTCTCGCGTTAAACCCCAAACTTGTTAACGCGCTCCGCTCGCTCTTAGACAAAAATCGCAAAGTGGCCAAGTTTGTTCCGCGAAATGCCTTTAAATATAGAACGGAGTTAAAATTATGAAACACGAAAGGGTGCGTTATATCCGAGTCTTAACGTTTTGCTAAACGAACTTTGCGTAAAGCATTTTTAAAAGTACGCGGGCGAGAAGAAGGGATTTGTTCGCTCGGCTCGGTAAAATTGATAGGACAAGTCGCGCGGGTGCGGACACCCGGCGCCAGACGCTTTTAAACCGAAAACGTTCGCGTGCGTTTCATTTTAGGGTAGGTTGCAGACACAGCGACATCGCGATGGCGACCACCGGAAACGCCGGGCAAGTTGGCAATAACAGCGAATTAAGCGGAAACGACTCGACGGTTTACCTGGGCAAGGCATCCCTCGCCGCCAGATCAGGTATCATCGCGCTCTGCTAAACTGATTATTTTATGTTATCGCCCTAATATATTCCCAGATGCGCGGCTGCAACACCAACCCAAATTTCCGAGATTCTATTACGATACCACGACACTGCGCGATACACCTTGTACATATACGTAACGACCAGGATTCCATCAAATTATCATAGTATTACGCGATGCCGTAACATTCATGATTGCGTCATTTTACCACGCAATACTTTCCAGGATTTCGTACTCGTGCATTTAAATCAATGTGGGCTACGTTCCATTCGCGTCTAAAATCTGAATAGACAACTTTTTCTTTCGCTTGGTCTGCTTGATAATGGCTTAGTAAAGTACCAACGTGATCGATAATGGTCCGCCGCGGACATCCGCTGGCTCCTTGTGGCACACGTTAGAGTTCCCGCGATGTAATTTCCACGATACCGGTTTACATTAACCGCGTATATACTATATATATGTGCATATATATATATACCGTACGTTTCCCTAAACTTTTGAATGAGCAATTAGTCCTGCTCTAATTCCTACTTGTCTGGAGCTTAATTATTATATCCATCCAATACGAAAATGTTCTTGGCTAATGGAGTGACAATAAAGTAAAAATTATATGATGCAGCATTTAGCAGCGTTCATAAGTAATACAGAAACACAACGGCAACATTTTAATATATACATAATACTCGTGCTTCCACAAAGTCGATATTAAACTAGTATGCAGCAATTAATTTCTGGGATTTAAATTTTTACATTGCAAGGTGTATCCTAAAGTAAGAAAAATCGCGCGGTGGAATAACGCGACGTGTAAAAACTCAACTAATGTTGCTTTATGCTTTATGATCGATTGTCTGCATTTAGCATATCAAACAGTATATTAGAGAATATAGATTGAAATTTTATCTAAATGTTTTTACGAGAAAAAGTCGGGACACGCGAGAAATGAGAGCCACCGCGCACTTCGCCGGCAACAAAAGGATCTGGTGGTAATTTTTAATAACCTCGAAATTTTAGATACCGGCGTATAAATTCGAGTATTATCATATATAACTATCGTGGCAATTGGTATCATTTAAGCGGATTGTATATGATGTAATGGACAGTCACGATTGAATTTCACAGAAACTATAAGCACTGCTTATCTCGAGACCTTTCTATTCGAACTTTGCGGGGATAATACCACACGGTCCCCTCCCCTCCGCCCCTCTCTCTCTCTCTCTCGATGAATAAATGCATTGTCCCATTCTCGTTCTCGAAAATCCACCAAGTACGTATTTCAACGTAATCTTTATTTTATCCTCGCAAAATATTAACGCGTGTGAATGTATGTGTGTTAAAAAGTGGTACATATTTTCATGAGTGCTTTCCATTAAAGCTGTAGATAACCGAATAATTAAAAATCCAAATTATCCGAGATAATTGTCGCGCGTTTATAAAAGATCTAGACGTGAATTGTAATTTCTGAAATGAAATCTACGCGGACTTAGAAATTTATGAATTCTGGCAAATTTAAGATTTTTTATAAGATACGTTGTCCTTGTGATATGCGCTCGACCGCAAAGAGATGCAGAAGTAGAAAATCTTTCTTATCGCTCGATCGGTTTAATTCATATTATCGCAGACTCGCCGAAATCCGCGAACGTCGAGACTTGGATTATCCGAATATCTGAAGTAAACGAATAATTATCTCGGATTATTTGGATATCCGCAGAGTCCAGGCAGTATTCGTCGCTATCGTCCATTCGCGATAAAGAAATATTATTTCAGAGGTAGTGCGGTTGCTGGAGGAGGAAGATCGCGTCTAGTATAAGTCGTGCGGATTATGCGACGTGGCGGCGCGACCGAACGTATCCCAACCCTCCCGTGAGGAGGAGAAGAAGGAGGACTTTTTGCTGAAAATATCCTGGCGGCCGCCCGTCGATAGGATCGCTAGTCGTGCAAGTGGTAAGGAACCCGCTCATGCCGGCCCGTCTCATTGCTCATCGAGATCTTCCTGCGTGGACAATCTCAACTTCCTTTACGATTGACTGAAGTGAAACGTTGACGTGATTCCCAATATTCTGTGACCTATGTATCCTTGGCCTAACAGAAACTTCTGATCTCATTTTTTTATAGTTTCAGTTAGTTCGTAAAAGTCAAAACGTGTCTATATGAAGATAACGAGAACGGAAACGCGTTGCGCCTTTCTGGATTCGCATCGAGAGTTATTTTTATATTCTGCCTCGACTCGTTCGTTCTGCGCGGCAAACAGTTTAAAGGAATTGGCATTTTTGTACGCGTTAATCGAATAATGGGCGAAGAAATGCGTCTTACACGACGTGTAATTCTGTACCTGTAAAAAGAAATTATTTGTCAAACGTATTAACGAACTTGTGAAATTGTTAAAATTAAAACTTGTCAGTAGATCGTTAAGTATATTAATATCTTTAACAACGATAATCTATTCCGAAGTGATAGACGCGAATATATTAGAAAATGTATTTTTGCATCGCGACTTTTTCTTATCTTATCTTTTAAGTATGATGATGGTATGATAATGCTATAAATATATTCGCGTAAAAAAAATATCCCTTGCGGAAGATTAATAATTAAGCCAATTTTACGAGATAACGTCTTCTGCGTTCCAATTAAAAAAATGACAAAACGCTTTGGGCAATTTCGCAGGCGAGCTCTTAAATCCGGAGCTATAAAATCTATTTATCCAGTAAACACAGTTTTATGCGAAAAACAAACACAGTTATGCTATTTCTGCTTAACGCCCTGCTCATTTATGTTACCTACGCTAATTTCGAGAGATGGTTTTATATTTCATGTTCGCGCGTAACCAGATTACTAGATATTTTACATTTATTGCAATTCCAGCGTAGACCGCGTTTAATTCAATTTCCATGATTTCCTGTGAGAACGGCGAAATTTCGCATTCCGAGGAGTGCTCGGCGCGCGGCGTTCAAGAATCTTTGATAAGGTCCATTACTCAACATAAATTCATATAGAAATGTGCCGTATGATATGTAGTTCGCATATCTTTCATCGCGCATATCTTTGATACACCTGTTGCACACGATTCATGGATCTGTCAGAGAATAACCCTTAAATGATAGCGTGAAATATACGACCACGTTACTTGGTCGCACGACGCATCAAAGCTGTACCTGCCGCTCTCTCATATTTATATGACGGTACTTGAAGGTATTATTGTTGCCGTAACGCAGACATGTCTCGTGTAATATCGCGTTGTGTATAACATTGCGTTGATTCCATGAATCATAACGTTTCAAAAGATGCTACTTCTGTCGAACTTGTTGCCATTTTAACGTACGTAATTTAAAACAGAAATATGTCATTAACAAAGTACGGTATAATAACTTTATTATTCGAATATCGGGTTTCGTTAAATTTAAGAAATGGTAAGAGTATATTAACGATGAGGGACAGACTTTTACACGAAGCATTCGCGGAATAACTGTGTTTGTTTCGACGTTTCTTAATCCATTTTATATAATGCTTTAATTGTAACATACAATAAATTATTTACTTATCAAAAGTATTTAGAAAGATTTTTAAGTATGCAATCTCATAAATACGTTTCTTTACAAAGCTACCGCGCTCCTTACATTACGTAGAATACCGCGTCAATCGTATTTAAGATGAACGTCGCAGCTCAGCAGCATTATAAAATAATTCTTCGCGCAAAAATGCAGAGTACACTGTAAGTAATAAAATAAAAACTCCACGACGTTCTACATTCTTCTGAAATATTTAAGAAACATTCGAAAGTTCTTCTTGCGAAATGTGTAACGAAATAGAATAAGATTTGATCGACTTTACAGATAGACACTGTACAGAGATGTTTAATAAACTTTTTTCAACACAATTCCGCAGTCTGGAATATTTTTTATCAAGAATTCTTCCTCGCTTTCTCTCGCTTATTATCAGACATGTCCTTCAGTCCTTGTCCAACTTTTCTTCTGATGACACTGGAGAAGTGTCCCGTTTTATTGCTTGTGCGAGTTTCGATTTCCAGGTATGAAAAAAGTTTCCGCACTTCTCCGAATGGATTTTAAATAGAAGAACAAGCCACAACTTTTATTTCGTAAAAACGACGTAAGAAAGCGCGTAATGGATGCGGAATAATATTATAAACGTTCCATCGAGGTTGCTAATTCCAATTAAACCCTTTCAATTATACCTTCATTTAATAATTATACATTTTTCATTGCCTCATTAAATTTGATCTGATAAACAAATATTCATCGCCAGACAATATCGGCGTAGAGCAAATCAAAGGAAAGTTAATTACGAAATACATGTAACGCAGCTTTCTTTTGTCGCAACCTATCGAGTACAGAGATATCTACAAATCATATTTGTTTGCATGCCTTTATTCAATTTTCGGTTCAAGTTGGTTTTGTTAACCGTTGTATGCTCGGCATTGTCAAAGGGTATTTGTTGTCACTAGCAAATTGGTTACAAACTGCAGAGGGATTTTCGCGTCGTGCGTTTGCCGGAGACACCTGTATCGCGGAGTGCAATAATTAAGAGAATATGAAGCAAATTTAAAAAAAAAATGACCGCTCTTTGTCATATCACTCGTCAAGTTATCTACGTGTGTACGTTCGATAAATCAAGCAATCGTAGAAAGGACTTTTTAATTTTCTTTCCCCTAAGCGGGAAAGAGTATATGCTAGACTCTGGAAATTAATAAAAAATTTAATTGAAAATTTCTCAATGGAATTTAATATCGTAGAAAATTCCTTCAATTTTTCCCTGTATATACCTGCCGATCGTCAACTTTCTCGCTCTCTATCTCTCTTCCCTCTCTCCTCGCCCTCCATTTTCGGATTAATAATTTTTAGCTGAAAAGCTTGCGGTAAAACTAGGTTATACATAAACGAGTATGAGGTCTTGCAAACTCAGGGAAGGATATTGTCCCACATGGGCTATTTGATCGCGTGTCTTATCGGTCCATAAGGGATTTACCTCCACACGATTATTAATCAGAGGCCGGTTTCAAGGAGCAAAAACCCTGAAAAATATATTACGTACCTCAATATATAACATCGGGTGCATCTGTCGCTTCAATAATATCTAATTTTGTTCTTGCGACGAAAAGTTCCGCGAGAACGATACGGAAATAAAGTTATTGAATAAATTAATTAACGGGACATGTGCGAGATCGGCTCTCGTGTTACTTTCGCGGGTTTTTATGAGTTTCAAAAAGTTCGGCAGGAGTCCGACGCGAATAATAAGGTCTTGCGGGACATTATGCATAATACATTACGGTTTTGCGATCGCCTTTCACGAGCAGTTGTCATTTCGAGGCCGTTACTGTTTAATAAAAATTTTCTTTACATCACGACAGATTTAATTCGATTTCGTTAGCTGAAATCTCTTCTCTCGTAATACCAACTCGTAATTCAGTAATCCCGAGATGCAAGATTGTACAAAGAATCTCGATTTTTATTCAGCATATTTTTTTCATCCGTTTCGCCGTTCTTGAAAACGTCGCATTCCTCTGATTGACAAGATTGGGATTCTTTCGCTACACACAGAAAATTATTATTGTACAGTCAAGAACAGTAATTATTCAGTTTATGTTATTCCGTTTAAGTAATCGTTTGCTTCAACAAAGAATATTTTCTTAATAATAGTTTTGAGATATACTTGTTACTAGTCTTAGAAAAGCTTGCCATCTTATACTAAAAGAAAGAATTTATTCTTCTTTGAAGAAAACTATAAAACTTATTGAAGAATTCCGTATGCTTCTTTTAGTAAAATCAGAAGAAACAAAATTGTTTTGCTCCAAATAATTCTATGTATTCTTGTTTGAAGTACTAGACTTACTAAGAACCAGAATATGTTTTGAGTAAATGTAACACTTGCGACGACATCATGACAGATTTGCGGATATATAAACTTATCAAATACTTGGAACAAATAATATTTCCTTGCAGGTAGTATATATTTTTCTGTGTGTATATTTGATAACTTTTATATGTATATGTAATTCGATATTTCATCCGTTTCTGTGCGCGTTACATAAAATGTACATAATTCCTAAAATTAATGTCATAAATTGTTAATACGTGCGATGAGATACGCACGTTTAGTTAATGCATTTAATTAATTCCTGTCATCATCCCTTTTCTCTCATTACCTATTTCAGGTTATTTATGCGTATATAATTATAATTATATCACGACATTATGCGATATGTAAATTGGAAAGGTTGCCGATGAATTGTTCGATTATCTAAAATTGACTAGGAGCATTGTTGTTTCTTGCAGAACTTGTCATACATTTTACATGAGTGTCGGAACAATAGAAAAGCCACTTTAATTTGCATTTCGAATCAACGGTTGAAGTTAATTCAATCATTCGATAGTGTAAATCAGATTTAACACCGCTGATATTAGACAGCCATTATTTAATCTGTCCTTGGGGAACATGTGCTTTTTGCAGCATTTCCTGTATGTTAATTTGTATGACAGTCGGTAGCACCTTGTTAACGCAGTTTCCAACTAATTATTGGACAAGAAATTTCTGTTTACTATTAATTAACGTAAATCACGAACAGTAAACTCATTCATTACATTTGTTTATATTTTATGTGCGCGATATATACATATGTGTGTGTGTGTGTGTGTGTGTGTCCGTATGTGCGTACGCGCGCGTGTGTGTATGTGTGTGTTAAATTAAAATTTAATTATCTCTTTTAAAAAATATAAAAGTATGTACAATATCTGATTAAAATTTTACAATATTCTTTAGCATTTGCATACTCACGCGTGGTGCGCGAATAAAATACAATATTGTAAATTTTATGTAATACAAAATTATCCCGTAAATGAGGAACGTTAATGCTATAATTAGAATAGTTCACATTTCAGTTTAAAAATAATGGGACGGGGTGTCTCATTATCTATGCAAAACGAGCAGCTTAATCCTCTTTGCCGCTACCGACGAAAAATTTTTCATTCGAATAGCAGGAAGGAAGACAAAGCGCGCTGAAGAGATTTCCTATCTGCTCGCACATGTTCTTGAAACTCTAAAGATGCACGGTTTGAGAGGTACATATTGAGAGGTAAAGTGTCTTCAATCTATCTCCTTTTTTCGTATCACCTTATAATCGACTTCGGCTTATCTTCTCATGCTTTGATTTAGAATTCATATGCATTTTATAAAGAATTAAAATGCTGTCGGAAGCAAAATAGTCCTTTCACAAAGTAACCCTAGGTCTCCGGGGTTAATGGCATTATTTTAAAGAGTTACAATTTCTTTGTTCGTAACTTAAAGGACTAGCGAAGTTTTCAAATCTTTAGAAAAAATATTCTGGTCTTTTACTATGAAATACTCCGTTACTATCCTCGTACCGTATCATATTTTAAAACAAAAGGGTTCTTAGATATTAATTTCCAGCGGCACATTAAGTAAAGTACTGTTATACATTAAGTACTATTTTATTTATATGTATATGAAAAAAGAAAAAGATCAGGCAGTAAAATTTAGGTTATATTTTTGTGCAGCTTACATCAAAATAATAAGCTAAAAATAATATTAGTAAAATTGAATAAAGAAATGTACAAAAATACACGCTTATTGCATGTTAAAAAATTTAATTAATTGCGATATATGTCTCTCTCTCTCTCTCTCTCTCTCTCTCTCTCTCTCTCTCTCTCTCTCTCTCTCTCGTTGAATCAACAGGTTTTTACACGTTCTATTATTATAGTCAACAAGGAGTTTCACTTCCTTTGAACGCGATTTTTCTTTAACACTCTGCATAATTATAAACTACATAATTATGAATAATAAATGATGTAAAGTCTACTGGGTTATTCAAAAAATGTCGGTGTAAAAACTTTCAATAGTTATTCATTGAAAAAGTTAAGAAAATCTGAGATGAGATTTTTTCAAAATTGCGCGAAAAATAGCAAAAGATTGTGGAATAAGACAATGGATTTACTAATTAAAGATCGTATAAAAACATGATCTTTGATTGTTTAAAGGTAATTGGAATATTTCAAAGCATATTGTACGTTATCTTAGATAACATTAAGATTTAGATTTAGATTACTATGCAGACAACCCGCGAATCTGCCTCAACAACATCAAGATTCATTTACTGTTGCAGTGTTCTATCCGGGTGTGTCCGGCGTATATATATCAAATTGATTTACTGCGAGCGAAGTGCTTTTTCCGACCTTGCGACTTGTACGCTAGATGTGGACAACCTTGATATCGATCGGCTTTAATTCAGCTACAGTACCCAAAGTAGAAAAATATAGCAAAGAAAATGCAAAGTATATATTTTTTTTATCCCTTTCTGCAAATATTTCATTAATCTACTCACATATACAATACACACACACAAACATGTATTTTCAATCATTTTTATATAAGAAATTACAATAAAACTATGTTCAATCATTTTTATATGAGAAATCACAATTTTCATTAGGAAAGAGATTCACTAATAAACTATAAAAGTTAAACTAAAATTTTTTAAATGATTTAAAACCATTTATTTTGTAAAATCTGTAATGGTTATCTACATATGAATGAAATTTTGTGTACTGACCACAATTCGGAATATCATATAACAAAGTTGAACATGCTTGTATAACACTTGTACGAATGGAAAAGTATTAATTCGTTCCTATAAACAGCGGCGTAACTTTATAATATTAATTTCCCCTGTTTGATGTTAAATAATCACACACGTTAAATTGAGTAACGCAAGTGCATTTATTAATTGCATGCAGGATAATCCATTTACGCGTTGTACAAGTATCGACATAGAAAGATTGATTATATACTGTCTACATATAATGTATATTAATTATAAAATTAATTAAACGTTTCGTGATATATTAATTTAATTTATTTTAATTTTGATGGTTGAGTGTATATTAAGGCGTATATTCGTAACATTATTTGCTACAAAAGTGTATCAAAATGTCTCGTATTATACTAAAAACTGTGACGTTTATTAGGCACAAATTCAAATTATAGTAAAATAGAAATAAAAAATTGTAGACGTTTTATTTAAATTGATCGCAGCTCCTGTCTTATTACGCAAATTCCTCGTGACATAGAAAAACATTGATATACTCCTTTTTCATTGTTATTTACGAGACTACCCCTTTTGGGCATCTAATGGTAGATAAAGTTGCTCCGATTTATGACGTTGTATGTTCCGCTTCGTAGTACAGATATTTTTCAGCTCTGATTGAATTTTCTTATTTGCATTGCCCTTTTTGTATCTTTCAATTGTCTAGATCAATTGTGTTTGGCAAACTGTATCCAGTGGCTGTGCCTCTGACATAACAAAAAGTCATTGACATCATTCGTATTAGCGTGTTCAATAGTTCATTTTATATTTTTACATATATGTATATGTGAACTTTAAAAGAGTTTCATTATTATGATCAAATGGATTTCAAATTAAGCTATGTTTTTTAATAAAGGCTAGATATATGTATATGCATTGAATTTTAATTCTATTATTTACTTGAAATATAAATAGACTTATTCTTAAATATATTTTTTATGCTTTACAGAACGTTCAGAAAAAGAGATAATGCAGTGACTCAATAATAATGAATAATAATAATAATGCGGCAACAGCTTTAATTAACAGGTTAAATTCACCAATGCCCAACTACCGTTATATTATTGAAATCATAGCTCAACATCACTCAATGAAATATTAACAGACATTTTCTTGTGACGAGTATACAATTACAATCAATGTCACTTTTGACACCAACGTGATGAAAAGTAGGAATATGACAGCGCGTTTATACGATTGAATTTAAACGATCCATATGATTGTTAGCAAACTAGGCGTAAATGGCATTGCTGAGAAATGCCGCTTTGCGTAAAGTTTTCTCAGAATTCGCGGCTAATTGCTCTTCGCGTCCACAGAGATTTCGCGGCCAAGAGGGGAACTTCACTATGATGTATGAAGTTTTTCAGCTCAGTTGACGAGGAATTGCACGTACATCGTCGCTGCACTTTAATTCATAAAAAAAAAGCGTTAAATATAAGGTAACGCAATGGTCTTTCATTTAATTAATTATTTAGTGTAATAGCTAATGTTCGAATATTAATTAAACTTAATAATTAATTTTCAAACGTTTCCTCTCTTGTAACATATGCATGAGTCGTCAGCGTGATTGAGAAATTCATTTAAACTAATAATTTTGTTAGCAATTGCGCAAACATCGATTTTCCTACAGCAATACTCCCGTCCCTATTTTGCGTTCACCTTATATCCTACACCCTCGACAATTCAGTTTATACCAAACCTCCGCTGCAGCTCTATGGATTATATCGAGCTGAAAATTTCTCATTGTTTGCACATAAACAATGGGCACTGTTCATAAATCAGTTCGTTTGTTTGTAAATTTGAATAAACTACACTGATATCTATAATTCTTCAATATAATTCTACAATAAGTAATGCTAAATCTTCGATGAAAAATAAAATTGGCAACAACTTTCACAATGTCAACTATAGGAAAGATTTCATTTCTTTATTCCATTTGTACTTTAGTTATGTTTTGTATTATAAAAATAGTAATTACTTGCGTTATTTCGAAATGCTCAAATTATCCTGCATCAAAACGTGATCGATAAACGTAATAAATGCGTGAAGATTTTCATTCTCTCAGAAATTCTTTCTCGCTCACGCACTGAAAAATTTTATCCGACCAACTTATCTTCGCGAAAGAATTTATTTCGCTATTCCGCCAAGAGTAATTTTGGAAATACTTAACGTAAAACTGGTAAAAAACACACATAAAAATAAAATTGGAATTCTGTGCTGGTGAACTCCGGTTTTTTGTACGTATCCCAAGTTCCTCCGCCTTGACAAACTTTCATTGCGCCCTAAGAACTTTCCACTAGCGCGTAAGATTTTGTGACCCTCCGAGAAATTAGATATCCTACGATCTGAACATTGCAAACTTGGAGCCACCGCTGTACTTAATACAGGCGTTTCTCACGGTGATTGAGCAAGATGGGATCGTAGAGAATGTATCCTGGTTTGAAGTAGGATACGGAGTTCCTGCCGAAATAGATACGAAAGGGCACCATTCAACCTAATGCGTGGGTCTCGTCGCGGGGTGAAAATTTGCGCGCCGCCGTTATCGTCGCGGCGCCGTTTATCAAGCGCCGCTTTCCTTCCTCACGCCTCCGCAAGCTTGTTATTGCGAAAGTTGCTGTGCGAAACTTGTTGCGTCCGCGCCTGAAATCGACTAGTAATGTTCCGCGAAGGGAACGGTACGCCCTTGCGAATAAGTGCATCGCTATGCGCTTTGCATTTTATAGATCGTAGTCGAAATGTAAGCGATTGTTCCGCTAGAATAAACGCCTACGGCTGAGGATAATGAGGAAAGTTTCTTGCGATGTTACACGTGTGCGTCGAATATGTGTCAACGCGAAACGTTATTACACTTAATTATACTCGTTTTATTCCGCCTATCACACATGAGCGTAAAATTTATATTTGATTTCGTTTCTTTTTTTTTTCATATATAAAAGACTTATCTCGCAACATTATTGAACGTCTAAAAGGGACTAATACACACTACTTCATGTCAAAGCGCCACGAAAGCGCCGTCTCAAGAGGTCGTTGAAGTTGTCATGGCGATGCGTTCGCGAAATTACATCCATTGCCGTGAGTGTTTTGTTCTAACGTCGAAATAGAACACGAAGGTATTGAAGTACCTATCATTGGGACGATGCAAACCTTGTTAACGGCTGTCTCCCATAAACAGCATTGAAGCAGTGTCCAAACTTCAGCGACGACCCAGCAATACTTGGCGACATTCGCGAAATCCATTTACGTTAAATCAACAATAAACAATTTATACGAAAATATCATGGCGTTATTCGCGATAAATTGTCACAGTCACTTGTTATTTGTCACTAAAGAGCTTTTAACATTAAGCATTGCGCATTAACTGCGGTACAATTTTAAACATAATGTTTGAAAACATTTTAATTAATTGAATTATTTGTAGAAGGAAGAACCCCTCTTCTCATGGATACGTGAATCACTTGATCACGGTTAATTTTGCTTCTTTTTTACCGTTACATCGAATCCGTTTAAATTAATTCGGCATAAATAGCAATTCGAAATCGCTCTAAGCTTTAGTGTTAGATGAAACCAGTAATTCCAATCCAGAGGGATGTTGATCATTTATCTCGCCGTGTTGCGGAATTGCATAGAAGGATTACGTGTCCAGCATTGCGTTGTACTGTTTAGAACATGTACATCATTCACTGCGATCGCAATTTGTTAAATAAAATTATTTAAAACCCTTATATAAAGATAATTTTATCAACAGAAAAGCAGATGTTACTGCGATGCATATGTTTCATCGGTAAAATTAGTTTTCTCTTATGAAATGATTATTTGAAGACTATAAAACATAATCATCGTTAAATTATTTCAAGGTATGCTTTTTTTAACTTTTTATTAAATTTTATTAAAGTATCTATACTTTCCATGTGCACCTCATTTATTAAGTTTGTAGAAGAAGTTTGTAATAAATTTAATTTGTTAAAATATATCTCTACACAAATCTTTTAACATACAAGCGGCTTGTGTGTGTTTAGCATTAAACTATTTAAAATTAATATACGAAATTTAACATATGCGACAGACTCGAGACAAAGGCTGTCTTTTGTTACATTTTCCAGAAAATTCATATATTTTGCGAGAGGATTCATGTTTCTTTCACCACAGATAAGATTTAAGTTTCAAGTTTATAAAGTTGAGAATTTTGTTAGATAGTCACTCTTTTATTTCTCCGCGTTAATACTTCTCTTTTAAGTTTGATGTTTTTACTTCTATCACCGGCGTCCGAAACTCGCCAGTGTTTGCGAGGAAATAGAAAGGAAGCGGTGAGAGAAATCCTCTTGACGAGAATCCAGAGAAACTAGGTTTTGTATCGTTTTGTACACAGATGCGTGCATGGAGAGAGAGAGTATTCACCCTCGATTTCTTCCTTTTGCAAGGGAAAATCAGGATTTTCTCGTGATTAAATGGCGTTGCAGTCCGACTCATTGCGGTTAACTTTACGAGAGAAGTCGGTCTTTTATCTCCCCTTCCTGTTAAAAATTCAGTAACATCACTATTCTCAGCAAATGCTACGCATTCTTCAAATAAAGAGAGAAAGGGAGAAGAGAGAGAGAGAGAGAAGGGTGTGTGCACATAGTAAATTTTTCATCGTCAAAAATCAACTCACTGTCGTTCACTGAGAAAATCTGACTCTTTTAGCATAAACTCTCTTTAAAGGATGTAATGCTGAAGATCGTGCATATCTTCTTACGCGCATCTTCTTCAAAATATACAAGCACGAATTGGCTTTCCAGACACGTATATTTTAGGGAAAAATCTGTTATATAATACCCAGAAGATAGAAAATAAATATCAGCCTTACAAGCAAGATCGTGGCATGGAAACGTGATATATTAACCTATTCCCTACGAATTATCAATATTGGAACAGCAGACATTTATTGACGTTACTTTTCTGTACCAATTTTGTATTACTGATTCGTTGAGAAATCAGTGTCTTAACAAACTTAAGCGCAACTTTGTTTAAAATGGTTAAAACTTTTATCGCCAATACCTTTCTTGTGCATCTTTGAAGTTAATTTTATGTCAGAAAATAACCATATGGCAATAAATTTTTATCAGCTGTTAAACTAATAATACTTTGAATAAATAATAATTAGCAACGCGACCGAGATACAGATTTCACTTATACACTGAAAAAAATTTCTGGTTGAATATGGACGAATCAGATAATTCCTTTAGGATTTACCAGAATTCCTTTAGGATTTACCAGAATTCCTGTAATCCTACAGAAATTCTGGTAAATCCTAAAGGAATTATCTGATTCGTCCATATTCAACCAGAAATTTTTTTCAGTGTAGATATCTAAAATAATTGGAACTTTATTTATTAACGCCGCAACGTTGCCATAATCTGTAAATACGTAGAACTCGTAATGTGCTTAAAACTATCTAGTTTACAAGTAGCTTATACATCGCACAGCGCTCGTTTAAGAAGTTGATAAAGTACAATACTCGTCTTAATAATGGCATCACAATGGTTCACCCTAGAGTTGTTGATATTAGGAAAACAATCCGCGTCTTGCGGAAATTTAAGATATTGTGACACCTACACGTACTTTATGCGTAAGGCAATAAACAAGCAGCGCAGGCTCTCTTGTCAATATGTTGTACTGTCATATTTTTCACGGCGGAGCGGAAGCGGAATATATTTGGCGTACTTCAACGGGCCGAGTATAACTAATGCAGTAAAGGGGAAAAAAGAGACTACTTGCGAATTGCGCGATTGCACAATTTCGTTTTTGCCTTCTTACATTTTAACGCGCATGACGTGAATTATCATCAAGCAGAGTTCCCTAAGGTCGGATTCCGCCGCGCCGTTTTCTGCCTCGCGCTTACATTATTCACCGTATGCACTCGCTGATGAATTGCATTTTCTTCGTACTGTAATTTAGCGTGGAAAATTACATTAAGTTTCCCAGCGCGCGGCGCCTTTCTTCGGTTAATTATCACCCTTTAACCTTCCTACGATTTCCATCTCGCGAGCCTCTCATTGCTAAGTGCTGGCATTGTACATATATTAACCGTACACCGTTCATATATATGTAGATGCGGTACTGCAGTTACATATATAATTTACGTAATATACGTAAACACTATGACACGTACGCCGAACACAAAGTGATTAGCTCGTTCGTTCATTATTGTATTAAAAGTACATATACTAATCGGGAAAATGCGCTCTGATAATTAAGCCAATTAAGGTGATGGATAATTACTCAATATTTATAAAGGGCGTGGCGGTAACGATAGTACAAACGTGCATGATTCATTCCCCGTGCAAGAAAAAGTCAAAACAGGGGAATAATAATAGCCATCGTCTCCGCACGGTTTCCTTTAAATAACTTAATTTTAAAGATTGGAAAAATATATGTCATCCTTTTCAAGCAATGCTACGTGTACTTCAGGTACAATTTTAATTTATTTCATATAAATAATTATCTGTGCCGTGAGGTATTTGTCAGTAATGTTAATTAAAAATGTGTGAGCCACGCTTTATATGTACAGTATGCATGTTCTGAGTATCTTGGATGGAAATAATTATTGTTCTCGTTATTTGGCACAGCACTGCTATTAAGCTTGCATTTAAAAGTAATATAGTTAAGCGAGTCACTTTTCCAATTAAGATTGTTGCGCGAGGGATATATCGTCTCACCAGCGCCGATGCGAGTTAATCTACAGGTTAAATAACGCCTCGTAAACAACCCCCGAGCTACAATTGCCGTGTAACGACGGATATTTTTCTACCTGCGGTTCTATCTAGCAACGAAATTACGAACTTTCCTGCAGATTGCAGCTGTCACGGCAGAAGGATGCGATAAATCCGTCGCTCACATTCAACATTACACCATTACAACTTTTATGCCTCTGTTACGCTTCTCGCAAAATTCCAATGCTCTGCTTACCATACCATCGACGATACGCGAAATTACCTTACAGAACTATGCCAGGCGTTACAGAATTTAACGGGTAAACTTAATTTAATAATTTAATTTAGTTGACGGTATTTATAAGTACTTGTTGCCTAACAATGTCTGATATCTTTAAATTTATTATATTATGTATAAATAAAAGATGAAAGTTACAGTATCATTCTGGGAGAAAGAAACTCAACGACTTTATATTGTCTAATTTAATTACGTTATCTTCTTCTTCCCCTCCTTTAATTTCTCTTAAATCCATTCAGTTTCCTAATACAATGGAATAAACATCCTTTCTCTTTCATCGAAAAGTTAAGCAAACCCATCGGTTATCGCTTTCTTACGTTGTCGCCCTTACAATCGGTAACAATGGGGCATTTTAAGCCCGTAATAAATTAGTGCCAAGGATTGCCAAAGAGGTTCGTCGATCACCGCCAACGTAATGGCGTCGAGTAACGCAGGTCAGAAAATCAAATCGGAGTATAAAGCGCTGCAGACTTCCGGGTCTTATTTTAACGGCGTCCCGATCCGTCTCACATTGCATTTAAAATTAATGTAACATAATGCCATTATTCTTCGTGTTTGAATAATTTTAGTTTTTTTTTACGGTCAAGCGCAGAAAATTAAGATGGACAGATACTTTTCGCGATTTCAAGACAATTTTTATTTATCCGTGTAAGGACTACGAAGGACCATTAACGTGAACGATGTAATAAAATTTTATGCCGCGGGGAATACGTGTCAGAGGTAACGTAGTTAAATCCATCACTGGTAGCGAATGTCCCGTTGTAAAACGTGTGCGCAACAGATGCCGTTATAATCTTGGACGAAGTAGAATCGCGATTTCAGGCTGACGAGACACTTTGATAGGTTTTCTGTGAAAGAATTTCCATTCTTTTCGATATAAAAAGCTGTCCTGCAGAAGAATATTAGTTCCGTCACAAAAAGCTGAAGCGCGGAAACAATATAGAGGAAAACGTTATACTGTAACAATTTAATAAACGAAAAATTACTTTGTACTATTACATTTTAATCGCACGTTGTAATATCGCTTGTAATGTCTTCTCTTAGTCCGTTATCCTCTTTCTCTAGGAAAAGTCGCATTAACGGACACAATATAGAAATATATTCAGGATATTCGTTTATCGGTTACAATCGGATTACATCAAAATTAAAGAAAATTGATTCTATGCCTAGCTATAACCAATCCATCCCTAATTACGACATGCAAATTGTGGACTAATAAAAAGCGGAATACCGCGATTACGCTAATACCTATTATCGCTTAATTATACTAATAGTAAATCGATGCAATCGAAACTAGTCGCTTGCTTTTACCGTTATTTGCCGTGTGAAAATTTTCCTTGTTTCTTAAATTTATATCCTCATTGGCGAAATCGAAAATGCACCGTACACAGACAATTCTAAATATAATTTATGGACTTCATTAAAGTAAAATAGTAACAAGTCTTTTGAGTGCAGTTAATAAGTATTCTCATTCTTCGCGGTAATCTAATTACAACATGCAATATTTACGACAAAAAAGTTAAATTACAAGTAGAGCTCTCGGCTCTACTTGGAATAATAAAAATGATAACGGCACGTGCATAAAAATAACTTACGGCATATCATTACAGTTGAGCACTTTTCCTCCCGATATCTTATTCTTTCTCCCGCACAGTTTTATGCCATATATCTGCATATAGCATGTTTATTTATCTCAATTAAATACTTGGAACCTTAAATTATACACGTTTTAATAATTATATTTTTTTAACGAAAGAACGTGAATCGCCAGTAGTTGCTTAACAGTGAAAAGAATTGTTAGACGACACAGATGGTTTATTTGTTTCACTCCGACATTTCGACCATACGGATTGCGGTCTTTTTCAAGGAGTTTGATAATAAATATTACGTCGTCGATATTAAATTAAAATCCGGAGGTTTGACATCCATCGTTGGGCGTCACTCGAAGAACTATGTTCGAAGGCACGTCCATCCGACGTAACTGACGAATAGTTTTTTTTACTTTTCAATCTATTTATGAGTTTTTATTGTTCACCTGGGTATCAATACGTTGTGTATACAGGGTGAGTCTTTCCATATCCGACAAAATTTTTGAGAAGGTAGAACGGATCGAGATGAACGGAAAAGTCCTGTACCATTTTGCAATTTTCGTAATAGTTAACGAGTAATTGATTATTAAAAATCGTTGTCTTAGGCCGGCCTACCGCCCAATTCGAGCGCGTGGCGAGATGTGCGCATAACAATATCGATCGCCGGGCGGTCACATCTCGCCACGCGCTCAAATTGGGCGGTAGGCCGGCCT
>NW_011967192.1:1756316-1768865 GCF_000949405.1 Vollenhovia emeryi
GGCCTACCGCCCAATTCGAGCGCGTGGCGAGATGTGCGCATAACAATATCGATCGCCGGGCGGTCACATCTCGCCACGCGCTCAAATTGGGCGGTAGGCCGGCCTAAGACAACGATTTTTAATAATTAATTACTCGTTAACTATTACGAAAATTGCAAAATGGTACAGGACTTTTCCGTTCATCTCGATCCGTTCTACCTTCTCAAAAATTTTGTCGGATATGGAAAGACTCACCCTGTATACAGTACGCGACTTTATCTTTTCACTTCTCACAAACGTAATAAAAATATAAGGTCTTACTTGAAAAAGAAAACACTGAAATAGATTTGTTTTAACACAATATTGCTGTATTGGCTTACGCAACTTCTCGTTTAAAACATTGCATTCTCAAACGGCAGCGAGAGAGAAAGGATGCTTTGGACGATCAAGTTACGTAAAGCAAGGTGTACGAAATATAGCGTAGTCTAAAAAAGAAAAACGAAATTTTACATTTAATTCCGTAGTGTACCATTGTAAGCTTAATGTGCAGAGATTAAACTTGATTCTCGGAACAAATTGACGATTTTACTAATCACACAGACTTTTGGTAATGCGAATAAAATGTTCTCCGAAAAGAGACTGGAAGATGGCCGGATTATCTCTCGCGATTCAAGAAGAAATCTAGTTACACATTATACTCGCGAAATTTCACAAAGTTTCGTTGAATTGCAGCCCAATTGAATTGCGTAAAAGTCGCTCTAAACACTGATAAGCGAAAGCGGCCGGAATGTTAATAAGCTTCGCCATGCTGGAGCTAAAATTAAAAAAAAATCTCGAACGCCGCTCCGTCCCAACGGAGTCGCGCTAACAGCTAGTCGATCTTATCAGCTTCGCCGCTATGGAATTGGTGTGTGCTTGGCAAAAGAGCCGCGAGCATCCCTGGTCGCAGGGTAATCTGATTTAATCTGCACGCTTTGCATTTGTGTGAAATACGTGTTTCATCCGTGAAAGTTTATAGAGCATAGATTATGGCGGTTGCATCAAGAAGTTATAAAAAAAAAGGACGATACTCTCGCTATGCGCGATATCCCGTTCGCGTGGGCATGCATCGCTTGCGCGGTATGAGATATCTGTGCTATAAAATATGGCATAAAGCACCGACGTAACAGGACGTTCGATGCAATATCCTTACGTACAAGCGTATTTTTTCCTCGTACAACTTGGAATACTAAAGGAAGTATTTTCTAACGCTAATGTAGAGCATATACATTGGCGTATTACGTAATTTTCGCGAAACGTGTTGCAAATATTAAGTCGCATCTTCAAATATTTGCAATCTATTTTGATGATAACGCTTTTAAAATAGATGTAATTAAGGAAGTAGGTGTAATTAAGGAAATAACTATCTTAATTTAAAATAATAGCGGTAACAGTACGCTATAATTATTATAATCGTTTATGATATGGTAAACTATCCTCCTCCCTTGAATACCGTTTTCAAATGACTGGTTGTTTGCAACGTATGAAATGTGACGAGAAAGATCGCGCGATTATTATACAGAGCCCGGATATAATCGCGTGAGCAGCGCAAATGCACTGCTTTACGCGATTCTCAGAAGAATAAACGAGTGATTTGCCTTAACAGGGTCACTGCGCGTTTACATATGTACACATATATACATCGCCTACTGCGTGATGAGGGGATAATAAACTTATCGCGTGGCAATTTTAATCAGTATACAATCCAATCTAGTACACCAATAAAAAAATAACTTTCCCTCGTGAAAAACATATAATAATCCTACCAATTATTTGAACTAAATATGCATAATGGTACATGCGATAAACCTATCTAAGATCTTTGAGTTCTATTTAAAACCTGAGGACATATATTTAACCCAGAAACAATCCTTTTATGCAAATAAAACCTTTAATGAAATACAATGGATGAGTAGAATAAACTCGACAAAACTTAAACATTCTTGTTCTCTTGCAATAGAATATCTGTGTATATATTTTCGTTGCACTGAATAAATTAAAATACACGACTCTGATTTGTGGTACATTTTATTGTAAGGTCTCCTCTCTTGACATTTTCAAAAGGTGACCTGAAATTTCTTCGTCCATATAAAACTTTTATCTCATCCATCTATCTCGTTTTCACTTATGGCAAACTTTAAAATAAATTTAATTAGTAAAATTTCTTGACTTTTATTTATTATAACTTATGAAGAACTATACAAATATGTCTCTCTTGTAACATTTAAAATATTTCTATCGTAAATAATTTAAAATTAATTTCTATCGTAAGCGTTTTATCCCTTAATAGTCAAAAAGTCGTGATATCGCAAAAAATTACTCTGACGAGAAAGTAAGAACAAATTTATCGCAGAATACCGGGCCATTTATTCTCTTTCCGTAGGTTAATGCTCGTGTAATGTCTTCCAGATTCCAACGAGGTTCGACTCCTTCACGATAATCCTTGACGTAATTAATTTATTGTGAGAGTGAAGGTACGCCTGAGTACCTCTGCAATTGAGTCGGCGGTCCTAAATTCATCAATTACAATTGTTTACGACACACTGTGATTCAATGATGAATAGTCTCATATAATTTCGGTGTAACAATGACACAATCACGTATTGAATCGCAGAAATACATTCGGGAAGAACAAGAGGTTCTTCTTTTAAAAAAGAAATGATCGCCAATGGTAGTTAAGTAAAAGATCTCAGAAGTCACAGAAGAAATCTCACAGGGAGGAATCTAAGACGAGTCGTAGCGCTGAAAAATTTATTGTTATATTGTCTCTAAGCCGATACTCCATCAGTGCCATAGTCGTTTTGAAACTCGAAGCTATGCTGCTTTTAAAGCTTCGCCTCGGGATAACATGAATTTCGCGTACAGAATATCCCGCTGCGAGGAGGACTCGCGATTTCCCGTCGAACCAGGAATTGACTTTGTTTCTGCGCAACCGTCTCTCCCTGGTTCTGTTGCGGATGGTAAAGCTGGGCCGGATTCATTTTCCACTTTCGCCCCGGTTTCTTTGTCGACCTTCCGGCATTGGCTGCGCGGCATTGTATGCCATTGTTATCCATTTGCAGCGACAACCCGGACATAAAAATCGATCGATCCTTTGGTATAATCTTGCGCGAGGCAAATGGAGGCAATCGGGAGGAATGGGAGACGAATTGTAAGCATTTTGAACTTCAACCATGCCTCGTTTGTCACGCTCATGCTGACGCGTCGTGGAAATACATCAGCTTTCAGTTTCGCTAGAATCACGGCGGTAAATGCGTGTTTCAGATTACTCCGATAATAATGCCTAAACGAACGCCGCCGCCGTAAACTGCATCGTCATACATTCTTGTTATCTTTCCGCGCAATTCGTTATCAGAATGAATTGATCGGGTAACTGGACACCGTAAAAAAAAGAATCGAAAATATTTGCTAGAAGCACAAACCAGCTTTTTCATCTATACGTATAATACACAAAAACTTCTATCTCTTAAGAAACGTGCAAAATAAAAGGACTCCACTTATAAGATTAACTTCTTTCGATCTCGATAATATAATGTTTCAATATAGTATAATATGTCTTCATAATATCTTTATGATCTTTAAAGTTATATCTATAAATTTCAATCGAACCACATTGTTTCTTAATAATAAACAAAAGTGTGAGAAAAGTTTTAGGATTGAGAGATTAGAAAATGCACAATATGATTGATATAAATGGCTTCATGACTATTCTGATAGAATTCAATTCGTTTAACGTAATCACAGAGCAGTTGAAAAACTTCGTCTCTAAAAGGACGCCCGTAATTCTATAGGATACATTGCTATAAAATTGTGAGCGATAGGACAGCTCTTAACGCACGTATTGCATTTTCGTGAGACTTCGCGGTTTATAAATTCTAATTCGTATTTCAGATAGTCGATTTTCAGAAACGAGTCCGGGGGTAATTTCAATTTTTCATAAAACTGCGCACGGCACACATGGATACGTGCGATTTATCGACTTCTTTCTTTTTTCCGCTACCGTTTATGGGATGTACTTGGAAGTTCTTTTACTGCTCGTGTTCCAGATCGCCGTTCACAGACAGGTACAAATAGGCGGAAGAAAGGGAAGAAGACGTGGCCGGAAGAGCGAAGACGACGGGGGAAACTGTAAAGGAGGAGCCAAAAAGATACGAGAGAGCGTTTTCGACGTGCATAGAAGTTATAATTTGTTTTCCCCGCGCAGGCAAATATTCCGCTTTGAATTTACCACTGTAGCTTCAAAGAACAGAAATATGATATACCGTGTGCATTGTACGCTCAACGTACACCGTGTATCATATTGTTATATTCAGGGTTGGGAAGTGACTCGTTACTTGTAACGAAGTTACAGTTACAGTTACTCCTTTTTGACAAACTCTAACTTAACTTCGTCACTTTTACTCCATTGTGACTGTAACTTAACTCAGTTACATTTTTTCGATAACTAGTAACTAATTTAATAGTTACATTAATAGTTACTTTATATATTTTTTAAACCTTCACTTTAATCGCATAGGCCTTGCCTTTGCGTATACGCGTCTCCCTAGAAGCACAATTCATTGGCTGTACATTGGCTATCATTGGTTAAACATTGATTATGTCGGCAGTGAATTGGGCAATATTTCCCCAATATAACACCAATATTGGTCATAAAATAAATGCAAATATACTGCTGATATTGTACCTAAATGATTATTTAATATTGGATTGATTGTATTAGCAAGATTGCCCAATAAAATTGTAATATTAAATATAGAATAAATGCTAATGTAACGCCGATGTTACGTATCAATAATTGCACGGTACTGTGTTTACATTGAAAGCGCATTGCAAAAATATGAGGCCCTCCACCACCCCCGCCAATTCGATCGGCGGTCCTCTTTTCTTTACAATACATTTTTATTATTTATCTTTCTTCTTACAATTTACTTATGTCTACGACAAATGTAATAAATTATGTCTTTCTGTCCCTGCCTACCCGAATTCCTGCCTACCCGAATTCCTGCCTACCCGAATTCCTATCCTACCCGAATTCGTATCTACCCGTATTCCGATTCATCTTTATAGTCCTATCTGTTCATTTTTTACCTACCCGTTCAAACAAACATACAAATTTTTAACTAAAATTTATTTATTTGAAATAAAACCGCGACACGCTTATTAGGGATATAATTTGGAGTTTTATGGTAACTCGCGCGCGATTGATTTAGTTTCTTTCCAATCTCGCATACAGGCGCGAGAAAATGTAGAAAAGAATATCCCACCCGACTTTTGGCAAATAAAAAGATATATACAAGTAGATCTAAATAAATTTTTATACACTTCACCATCGTGGTCAAGAAGGACCACTTATCTCGTTGAATCTTGCGTTGGGCCAGATTGGACCTACCTTTCGTCGCTCCTGGCCATACAGTCTGATCATTTTGACCAGAGATCAGGAAGGAAGAAAACTCCTTCCATAGTCGGTTATCGTCACCGACAAATATTTCGTACGGTTCGAATATACGAGTGTCGTTCGTATCGCAAAATGCACGACCACGAGAGGTTAATTAAAGGAGAATATTAATTAAAAAAACTGAACTGTATATACAAATCAAATTTAATTTTACTTCTGTTATTTTTTTAAAAATATTGACCATCTCTTCGCAACTTGATTTTTTAATTCGAAATTCAAGTACATATAGAAAAAAATTTACTTCGCGTTAGAGTGATTTTAATCAAATTCTTCGATAAAATAAATTTTGTAATGTAGATAAAATTAAATAATTAATAATTTATTGAAAATTTTTCTTGAAAACCCGATCGCGAAAACCGACCGCGTAAACCGACCGCGAAGATGCGTGTAATTGTGCATGTCGTTCATGCGATACGCATCTTGAAAATACATATATCAAAACAAATATAGAAAATATCAAAAATAAATGGATAGGTGACAAAAGATTAGCTCGACGAATACAGCAAGACTATATTTGCGAAGCCATACTTTGTGTAATTTTTACAATGTGGCGCAACAAATCTCAAGATGGAAAGTGAATTCAACATATCGTAATATGTACAATAGAGTTTCATCAGATTAAAAGAATGTAAAAGAAAATTAAAGGCCCCGCTGCAGGAAAGAATGAACCCCAGATCTTCCGGATTACCTCCGATAGCGGTCATTTCGGCAGGGAGTTAACGACGATCGTTTTTCAAATCATGCAATCTCGTATATTTTCAGTTTTATTGAAATAAAAATTATTCTTCCATTATTAGTGTTAATGGGAGAATATTTATGGAGAGGGATATACATAAAATCTTCTCTTCTTTTTTTTTGTTAATTTCGCGAATCGATCCGTGACAAAGAAAACCAGGGATTAACTCTGGTTCTCCAACAAGGTTTTCAATCTTAAATGGACAATGGAAAAGTTTCATAAACTAATCCAAAGTCCTATTTCGTGTAATTTTTGCTCCTAAAAATCTCTACCACTCATTTCCGATATGTTGAATATATTAAATAAAAGATTAAATGCCGTAATTATTGTATCACGACCTATCCATTTTAAGGCAACGAATCTACACGATATATTTTACTACGATCTACAATCTACAATCTACAATCTACTATCTACAATCTACGATTTACGAGGTGTAGATTCGTTGCCATAATAAAAAAGTTTCTGACTCACCGACTCGATGCGCAGCAGCGGAGTTGAACTACGTTGATCCTGTAACATACAATTATAAAGTTCATATTAAAACAGAGTATTCAAGAAAATGAATATTAAAGAAAATAATTTTTAAATTTAAAAACGGAAAAAACAATGTAGCTGCTGTAGCTAAAACTTAGCAAAATAGGGACAGCTAATATTTTAGTTGTGATAGCTCAATATTTTGCTACTGTGCCTATTGTATTAGGTGCGACAGCAAACGGTTTGCTGTCGTAGCAAAATATTGAGTTATCACAACTAAAAATATTAGCTGTCCCTATTTTGCTAAGTTTTAGCTGCAGCAGCTACATTGTTCTTTCCGTGAATTATTGAAAATAAACAAGAGAAAGATTAATTTTATACGAAAAAAAAAATATTTACCCTAAAGTTGCTCCGCCGGTGCCTGATGCCTTCCCCAGGCCTCCTCCTCCACTCAGGTTGTCTTCTTGCACACTCGCGAAAACACAAAGATCGTTCGCGCGATTTTACACTTCGAAAGTCTTTTATAGTCCAATTACGCAAACGGCACTCCCGAACGCGGCGCGACACGACGAATCGCCGCGCGCGGTTGCGATTCGTTTAAACTGGCGAAATTATAGCGAAATTATATTCGTCAGTCCTCGAAAGTTCGTGCTGAAATGAACAGAATCAATTAATAAATGTGCTCTCTAAAAGTCAATCGGCGGATAATCACCGAAAACAGTGAATCGATTCGTTATTTTCAGTAATAATCCACCGATTAACTGTCGGACAGTGTTAGGCCTAGTTTATCATTTTCTGGTTAACTGTTAATATAGAAGTTACTCGACTTTCTATACTTTTCTATAATAATCCACCGATTAACTTTCGGACAGTGTTAGGCCTAGTTTATCATTTTCTGGTTAACTGTTAATATAGAAGTTACTCGACTTTCTATACTTTTCTATATTATTATCTAAGAAGAGACAGAGAATCGATTAAACTATGGTCAACAGTTTATTAGAAACTGAAAAATCGGGCCCAAATGGGTGCAATGGGTACCTTTGGTTGTCCCGTCTTTAGAGTATGTACTCTCTAAAATCAATCAATGGATTATCACTGAAAACAGTGAATTTTCACTGATTCGGTGATAATGCGCCGATTGATTTTTAGAGAGTAACTCTTCGGGGTACTTAAGCCCCTCCACCGCGACAAGGTAGTACCTGAGGAGGGGATTATCAACAAAAAACCGCACTGACAAAAATTTCTGGTTGAATATGGACGAATCAGATAATTCCTTTAGGATTTACCAGAATTCCTGTAATCCTACAGAAATTCTGGTAAATCCTAAAGGAATTATCTGATTCGTCCATATTCAACCAGAAATTTTTTTCAGTGCGTGCAATTACATATGTGTATATTTAAAAAAATAAATATTGGGTGAACATAAATTAGGTGTGCTATTTAATGCACGACGTGAGAGAGATTCATCCAATCGAAAGATTAATTCACAATCTCGATCTTGGGACAAAATCAATTTTCTCGGAATTTATCAATAATGCCTAATAAACTAACGATCCGAGATAAGCGATTCTAATCTCGTTAGAAGCGCTGAAATCTTAGCTTTCCAACGAGACCAAGATCATCTTGCTACGATTTTTCTGTGCGAAGATATTGACGATTATATCGACTCGCGATCTCTCTCTTAATCCTGAGATAGAAGAAGCAGACGGCGCGTATATGCGGGGCGTCTCGCGCGGTGTCTCGCGCGGCGATGTTTACTACCGAACACCTGTGCCTCGTATGTTTTGTGCCAGTGTTTTGGGGACGTAGTACGCTCGCGTACTACTCGCGTAAAACTCGCGCGGCCTTCGTTCATGAATGGTGCGCGCGCGCCCGATTTTTAAAACGCTATGACTCACACAGCGAAAAATCGACGTAGCGACACGAACCAAAAACCAATCTTCATTTCGCATCCCGCAGATGTCTACGCTGAATATGTATGCCCTTATCATGAAACTTACACACGGCAATAGAATAAAAAATAAAATGCTGAAATATAAATTATACGTATAACTGCCAAATATAAAAATTGGCTGACAAATATTAGACTGTACAGCAAGATTGCCCAATTAAATTGTAATATTGAATATGGAATAAAGGCTAATGTAACGCCAATGTTACGTATCAATAATTACATGGTATTGCATTTACATTATTTCCCAATACTGCGCTAATACTTTGTGCTACCCGGGCTTTATCGACACTTTATATTATAATTCGACTACGGATTTAATATTTTTATTTTTATTGCAAGAAACCAACTGCAGAGTAACGATTCGTTACTTTTTGAGTAACTGTAACGCGTTACTTTTCAGAATTAGTAACTTGTAACTATAACTAGTTACATTTTTAGCGAAAAAACTGTAGCTCTAACTAGATACTTTTATAAAGTAACTTTCCCAACCCCGGTTATATTAAACATTATACAAGTCGACTTTTCGCGGGATTCACCATGGCTTATTCGAGCATACAGTTCTATTATGGGAAAAGCAATTTCTGAAAGTAGTTTGAATCAAGCTTGGAATGATACGTGCATTATCTAATGGCACAGACTTAATTCCTTTAATTCGCATTGTTCCGGTAAATATGCGATATTGCGCTTCAATTAAGTTAATTTATACCGACATGTTGTAAACGCGCGGAATTTCCGAGCAGCAATTCCGAGCCAAATGTCGGACGCAACCCTAAATCTCAGCGCGTCAGCGATAAACGGGATATGACAAGGGGAAAGCATTCCGTCATCTCCAAAGCGACCGACCGTTCAGAAAAAGGCACGCCTTGAGAATAGTAGTTAAAACTTATCGATTTAGCTTTCTTCCTTCAGCTGTCCAAAGAATAACTCTTAATCCCCGTATTACGAGTATTAAACGAAAGGAGAGAAAGAAATATCTCGGAGATATCGCTGGATCAATAAACGGGACTTCATATTTCATGACAAATGAATAATTTTTATCTATTAGAAGTTTCACCGACCGTCCGAATGGGAAAGCTTTCCTTCTTCGTGGTTTGCGCCGTATTTTGTATAAACCGCTGTTACTTCTACTTATTAAATATTTCATTCGTTGGAGCTATTGCTTCCTTAACTTTGTGAAGCATTGTGTAAAAATTATTTTACTTTATTGTGCAAATAAATTATTTAACTTTTATTTATTATTGCTATGAGTTCGCCTAGAAATATATTCCGCGTGAAATAAAGCCGAACACATTGGTTACAAGTTTTTCCTTTTATTGTTATTTTTTTTTGCACTACGCAAGGCCATTTCTTCTGTGCGCAGACCGTTGTAATGAATTTCAGCGTATATACGTGGCTACAGCGTGTGGCTGCAACTACAAACCTGCGCTTATATGTCTCAAAGGGATTCCTGCCGAATTATAAAATTACACTCGCACAAGTGTTTAACCGTGTTTAATTACAATTCCTCTTCGCAAACTATTTAGGCCTATTGACTTTAAATAAATGTGTAGACTTTAAATAGATAGATCGGAAAGCTTATTTTACAGAGCCTGTTAATTTTTACAAATTTCGTACAAGAGAGATATTGCCACGGCAGTTTGCATAAAGTTAAAATTATGGAGGCTGCATATGTATGAAGTAGTGCGCATAATGACAATAAGTTTGGTGCGTACATGGAAGCTAAACTTGCTCGTAGTTCGAGCTCAGTACAGAGAATTTTGCAGAATTATAGATAATTAGTTTAGCAAGACAAATGTATGCTCAATGAAATACTATCTCTTAGATTTAACGAGCCTTCATGTATGGCTTCTTTGATTAATATGAAATCAATTTTCAACTAGTCAAAATGTCAAGGAACAGGGTTTAAATCATCATAAGTTTTTATAACATTTTACACTAAATTTGTGATTGACATATTATTCACCTTAAATTTGTAAAATCAGAAATCTATTTTGAGCTTTACTTAAAATAATGGATCATCATTTCGCATTGCCATTGTATGAGATTTTCTCTATGAAAATTTCTTTACACTTGTGAACGTTTATTTATCAAGGTTTTCGCTGGTTGGTATTTTCAGTTGTTTAATACTTCAAAGGTATTGAGTTTTCGAAGCTTAATTTTTATTAGTCTTTAGGATATAATTTTGCAGTGAAGATTATAAATTTGAAGAATTTTTAGATAAGCAATTAATATAAGAATACAAAAATTTCTTTGATATCCGGTTCACAGATGCAACTAAGAATTAATAAATGATTTTATTTTTCTTTTTTACTATATTTACATTTTTACTTATATTTTCTCAAAGAATAAAATTTTTTTGTCACATTTTCATGAACAATAGCTGAAGAAGTTAATTGTTTACCAAATCTATGCATGTTCAAATATTATCTGAATATAATTATTCCTTTTATAGAAGCAATATAAATTTTTATACTTTTATAGTTGTATTATCCAAACTTAATTATTGTTTTAAATTATAATTGTAAAACACGTATGCTTCTCATTATATTATGAAAATTGTGTTTTTTTTTTCATAGTAATTGTATAATAGCGCGCATTATAAACGCGTATAATGTGAAATTATTTAATCATAATCATTCCAATCGCATTAATCATATTTCTTTCTGGTTTCTGTAGAGGCAGCACGTGAAAGAAGATAGTATTAGCCGAATGTTACATGCAGTTCCCGGTCGAGGCTGCCGCGTATTTATCTTGAAAGTCCTCTATACAGATGGAAGCACCTATTCTTTCAGGAAACGCCTCCACGTTTATATTTGGTTCTTAGGCAAAGTGCTTTGTACTTATCATAGCTTTGATGTTTAAAATTAAATATTCAGCCTGCGTTCTACATTTCTGTTAAAATTGAGTGCAATGTTCTACAAATGCAATCTACTGATTAAAATTTAGAGACATGTACAATTAATAGGGTCACCGAAGATATCGTTTATACATACACGTAACTTGAAATCATTTTATGCAATTATAATTCCTTTCGTTTTGGCAAAATGCAATTATATATCAAGTTTGCGCACGCATTCGTGGTTGATTAATAACAAATTTGAGACGCGTAATGTATTTAAAATTACGAAGACGCGTTGCTCGAGTTAGGAATTAAATCCCCGGCTTGTGCATCATCTTCAGGAAATTAAGCATCACTGCTGTGACAGTGATGCTTAATGGGTGATCTTTACAGTCAACGATACGATTTTTACATTTTGTATTCTCGCGGAAGTAAACGAGGTTTCGGCCATAAGAGATAGACGAGCCTCTCCTACTAAAGTCAGACTGAAATAAATCAAAAAGATTGGGGGAAGATACGAGAGTGGCCGAGAGTAACTTATAACGAGACTCACGTCGTCGCCGGTACCCCATAATTACTGGCGCCGATGAAAAAAAAAACGGACGGCCGCCGTGCAGCCACCTTTTAAAAAGGTGTTAAAGTGTGCTTTGTGCTCGCGCGCTCGCGCGGGGTAGGTGTTAATTTAAAACAAACCTAAGGATAGCGCCGATTTCAAATCCGGCCGCCGTGTACTTTTATTCGCCCTGAAATTCGACCGGCCGGTCCTCGCTACAGTGGCGTATCGGAGAAAATTTCGCTCGGCGTTAGCGATTGTTTCGCGATCTCGCATAATAAAGATTCAACATTTGGTTAAATCATGCGACTTACTCCTATTGCAGATACAACTTCACTACTAATTTTTACTACTGTTATGTGCAGTGAATTATGTTCAGCAATTAATTTATTTCTTTGTAAACTTTATACCTGGAGATGAATTGTGAAAATAATGTGACGTTCTTTATATATTCATATTCATAAAAATCGTTTTATAGACAGTAATGAAACGTTATTATAATATAAATGATATGTAT
>NW_011967192.1:1769775-1793687 GCF_000949405.1 Vollenhovia emeryi
ATGATAGGGCTGAAATTTCGCGCGCTCAGGAACGGCGAAATGACAAGTGATATAAGTGCTCCTATGAATATCGTTCTTTTTATATCACTTGTCATTTCGCCGTTCCTGAGCGCGCGAAATTTCAGCCCTATCATTTGTGGAAAATAATCGCTTCTAATTTAAAAACTATTATAGCCTCGACACTTTTGTATTAAGATTTTCGTCTGGAAATGTTCTAAGGAATCTGTCATTAAGAGGACCTCCGGTGGTTTTAGGACACCCTGTATATATTTCACGTATAACAATGCATTTTTTAAGCAGGAGTTCTTTGTAAAATTTTGAGTCCGCTAATATCAGAACGCGCCAATGCGACGGCAGATTTTCGTATATAACATGTAATCAGCACAGCAGTTTCGAACCAATTTTTTTTATGTTTACCTCCAGGCAGTGTGGCCCTTCACACCTTCCCATTTTTTTCTCATCACTCAAAGGTGATTTTACGACTCGCGTCCACGAAGCGATGGGCAACGCCCTCCCGAAAATCTAAGGCAAGCTGATCCACATACTTTGCGGAGCGTACAGCGGTGAACTATTGTTCTTTGCCATCGCTGCGGTATTCTATACCACGAATTATTTGTCGCTCATATTATTAATGTCCGCGATGCGATTCCATTTATTATCCATTTGCTGCGAGAGGACTTGACGACGCGCACGAGCAATTTTTCATGTAGCGCTATGTCCGATAATAAAAAGAGATAAGAAGGCCGACTTTCCAGGCAAGCCCCGAGCGCGTATCTAATTCATTACAGATTCGATCGATCTTCTTCCTCGATCCGCAATGCACGCGGCCCAGGCGCTAACGAGACAGCTCCAGAGCCATTAAGATCCCGGCTTATCGTGATCGGGATGCAGCACGCGAAAAGACCCGTTTTCCAAATTGAAAACGCGGCGATATCGCGGCGGACAATCGCCCCGGCAAGGCGTATCTGCTTGCCCTCTAATCGCCAGTTAGTCCCGAGCCCAAGCGCCGCGATCTGCCGATTTATCGATCCTCGGAATTAGCATTCGAGGCGTGCATCTCGGCCGCGGATCTCTCCGGGCCACAGCCACGTAAATTTTAGGGCTGCCCTCGCAACTCGGGGATAGATCTCAACCGTGATCTATGCGTAAATCATCGCTCGCCCCCCTCCTCCTCCCCCGACAAGTAGATCGCGCACAATACATTCACCCGCGGTACGGCCGGAATATAATAAATCAGGAAATATTAATATCACGATATAATGACGGCTCTTGCGCCAAAGTTTGCGCTTCAATCGACCCCGATTACTTCGGAACGTTAAGACGCAACGGAGAGCCGCGTGCATCGCGTCGCCCGGAGTGGCGGAAAGTTCTAATCCCGCGGCCCCACGAAAACAGACGAGGCGCGTGGCCATATTTTACGGGCGGGGGCGTGAAACGGATAATTTTCGAAGGAAGCAATATCGGATCGTATATCAGGCCGCCGTTCGGCTTCAAATTATCGGAAACGAGGGCCAAAACTAATGGGGCCCTCGTTTAGACCATTTGGCTCCTGCGGGGCACGCCGATGCTGATTCACGCCAATCCGCTCGCTATTTTCGCGCCATACGAGCCAAATCCAGTCGCTCCTCGCATCATCAGACACACCCCTTGGCGAAATTTACTTTAACTGAAATTAAAGTTTTTAAAAGTACTAGACAACACAAGAGCGCGCTTCGCGCGCGCCATTTGCTCTCTCTAAAAATTCGCATGGTATAACAGCTGCAAATAACACAAGTGAAACATGTCGTATCGCACAAGCGAGACAGCCAATCAGCATCTCGGCAATGCGACAACAATACTTCCAGACTTTCGACTCAACACGTCTTTTTTTTTATAGGAGGGTATAGGATAGAATAGGCGAGGAGAGGATCTTCCAAATCTAAGGGTAAAGAAGTTAAAAGTTTACTTAAGAAATTTTAGAGTAATTTTTAGACAGCCCAAGCCTGTCGAAGTTCCCGCTAGAGGACCGCGCGGCAAAGCACTTTCTCGTAAGAGAAAAACCGCACGCGGTATTGTAAATTATATCGCATACTTTTCATCACAATTCTTAAAGTTTTCTGTTCAATTTTTAAATTTGAGTTTACCTCAAAGAAAAGTTTAAAGTGTCCAAATTTACTTTTCACATTTCTTATTTTTCTAAAGTAAAATGTTAAAGTTTCCTAAGGTATATTTTCCCAAGGGACATCCGACATCCGAGTAAGGGCGCTACACAGAGACACGGAGAGGGAATACATTTCAACATTTATGTGGTTGTTAACGTTTTCAATTTACTGAAGACTACATTGTCAAGCGCGTAAAGCTAGCGCCACACTATGCGCAATTCGTAATGCGTGATTCGTGATTCGCACACTGAGAAAAATATCCGATTAAATATAATTGGATAATTCAATTACATAATAACAAACGGATATATTCATTTAAGTACATCCGATGAAACATATAATCGGTTTTTCGATTAAATTTCTTCGGTAACTGCAATTTTATTGGATAAACTTCGTCGAATATATCCATAATTTAATCGGAAGGTTTAATCGGAAAAGCCGATGATTAATTTTTCCTCGGAAACACTACTTACTCGATTTATCCAATGAAAATTGTTCTCAGTGTACGAATCACGAATCGCGCATTACGAATCGCGCACAGTGTAGCGCCAGCTTAAAATGTACGCACGGCGAATGATTAGTACTACCAGATTTGATTCTTGGTGGGTCTCCACGGCGTGTTGTCGCAGACCGTCCCAGCGATTGCCGTCTGAACCGGCATGGTGAGTATTCTGAAGTTCACATCCGTGTAATTCAGGGACGATAGCAAGAAGATCGGCATCCGATCCGACATGATCCAGAGTAAGCCGCGTTTCACCTACGGGCGGTAAAGAGTGAGCGAGGAGGTAAATGAGGATGACGGGGCTTCATAGTAGGTAATTATCCCCCATTACACAGCGCCGCGCACCTTAATATCTGCTGGGAATATCAGAGCCTCGTCGTGTCTGGCGACGATCGCTTGATTGATCGGCGCGTAAGGTAACGCAGAATTCCAACAGCCGATCGCGTTCTGATCGATTAAGTTGAAGAACTGAAGTCCGTTCTCGTCCATTACGGATGCCGTGCAATGAGAGAGCGGCCCTCTCGACGACAAGACCTACATCGCATAAAAATGAATAATGAAATGAGATAACTGTATTTAATTCGTAATGGCTAGATTAGATCGGAGAAAGGAAGACATAAATAAATGTTTTATGCGGCATTACTCGAAATACGCTAAAAGACGCACCGGACTCGGAAGAAGAAATAGAAGAGGAATTTTTAAAAATCGTAGAGTATTGAACAAAGTCTTGCAATTATAAATCCTACAATATTGAAGCGACTTTAATTTTTTTAAACACAATATTGATATATAACACCTGAAAAGACGTCAAGATTACTCGAAATACGCTAAAAGACGCAGCGGTCTCAAAAGAAGAAATAGAAGAGGAATTTTTTAAAAATCGTAGAATATTGAACAAAGTCTTGCAATTATAAATCCTAAAACATTGAAGTGACTACTTTAATTTTTTTAAACACAATATTGATATGTAACACCTGAAAAGACGTCAAGATTACTCGAAATACGCTAAAAGGCAGCGGACTCAGAGGAAGAAATAGAAGAGGAATTTTTTAAAAATCGTAGAGTATTGAACAAAGTCTTGCAATTATAAATCCTAAAATATTGAAGCGTCTTTAATTTTTTTAAACACAATATTGATATGTAACACCTGAAAAGACGTCAAGATTACTCGAAATACGCTAAAAGACGCAGCGGACTCAGAGGAAGAAATAGAAGAGGAATTTTTTAAAAATCGTAGAGTATTGAACAAAGTCTTGCAATTATAAATCCTAAAACATTGAAGTGACTACTTTAATTTTTTTACACACAATATTGATATATAACACCTGAAAAGACGTCAAGATTTTATTGTGAACATTACGCTCGCTAAGCGAGCGTCATTTGGCATTATCCTTATTTTTACATTTTAGAGTAGATTGTTCCATTCTTTTGTTCAATTAGTTAATAGTTAAATCATTTTAATTGATAATTAATACATTATAATTATTTATTAATATTACCTGTCATCTTCAGTCATGCTCACTAAAGTGATAGATATCATTTCCATGTATTCTGCTTATTTTTTCAAACTATCTCTCATTTTTTATTAAATTTTACTTTGTATCGTTCTCCTTCATTTGCTTAGACGTTATTTAACTTTAACTCTATGTTTTTTTCTAACCTTCTTTAAGTACATTTTTTCACAAATTATCAAGATTCGAATGCAAGGTGAAGCATGACATGAACGCTTCGAGACCAATCGGCATCGCGGAAAGAGGCCTCAACTGTTCGATATTCGCGCCGGTAACGTCTCTTTTTTTTAGAAAGGGAACAGCTCGACAAAGAGTCTGGGCAGAAACTCTACCCGAAATAAAAAAATAAGTTTTTTCCAAACGTGACCGTCAAACAAAGATGTTAAAAAGAATATACCTGAAACTCGTGGTAACTACTTTGAGACAACTGCTGGTCTCTCAGAATCCTCGTGGACACGGCGAATTCTCGATAGCTGCTGAGAGGATGAAAGAAAAGCGTCCGATAGCCGTCTGTTAGTATCTGCGACAGGCTCATTCCGAAAATGCCTTCGGTTCCCCATTGAAAGTTCAGGCCTCCTATATTGTAATCACCCGCCAGAGGATCCGGCATGAAGTAGCTGTGCGCTATTCGCCAGGACGTATTTTGCTGCCACGAGTACACGATCAGGCCGTAGCCGAGTTCGTCGGACATGTAAGCGAAGGCGTCGTTGCAACCGCCTTTTCCCAGATCGACCGCGATGTTGGCGATAAAGGTGTTCTGGGCGACAAAACGAAAATTGTAAAATTCGCAGAGGGTCGAAAATTAAAAAAAAACATCGGACAAATGTGAAAAAAATTATATACTTGATTGATGTCCTCCGATCTGAGCTTGTATTGCCTCAGCAGCTTATCCGTGGTCAAGTCGAACACGTTCAAGGTGTAAGGGCAGACCTGTACAGTCGTTTCGTCTATTCCTATTGTTCCAGTGTCCAACACCCACAATCTGTCGCACGCGTCCGCGTGAATCCTGGAGAAAGATACTTAACTTAATAAATAACAAATACTTTGGATGGTCCTAAACCTTCTGTTTGTCACCTGTAAACAGTGGTCAAGCCGCTGCCACAAAGACCAGCCTTATTCTGGGCCCAGTTCGGATAAGGTATGAGTTTCGGCGATCTACCTTGATTAGCGTCCAACGGTACATAATTTAACGTTGACGGTATTCCTAATACGAAACATGTTACAAAACGTTACTCACAATCTATCGTTACGTTCTCATCCTGGTTGCGATTCTTTATAATCATTTTTGGAGGTAGGAATAATCAGTATTAAAATTATAAAACGAGAAACGAACGTTACAGCATGTCAGAAGATCGATTCGTAACTAGACGGTGTAAAAAAAAGGACGCAAGAGAAACATAAGGAATGCGCGAGAGGAAGGAATTGCGGAGAGTCCGCGAGGGTCTCCGAAGGAAGTAAAGGGGAGACGGACGGAAGGGTAGAACATTAAAGATCTTACACAGCGTGCCGCCGTCATTGTCCGGCCTTTGTGCGAACACAAAAAACGGTGGCGCGCGCCAACGTATATAATAAACATAGAGCGTGCAAAAAGATGGAGTGAATAAAGGGCAGCGAGGGCTTGAATAAACCCGTTCGTCGCCGAGTTTCCCCTCCCTCGGGGGAGCGGGAGGTGGGGGGGGGGGGGAGGAGAGAGAGAGTGTCGGAGGGACCGTGAAGGTGGAGGCGGAGGTCGACAAAGACAGAAACGCTCCCATTGAGAGCACACTCGCGGTTTTCGGCGCTTTTTGTCGCGGGCCGGAAGTCGCTCAGACGGGAATCGAGGCGTGTACCTCCTATGGCGATCTTCCGCGCATTATGCCGGCGTCTGCTTCCGGTTCATGACTTTGAAGCGTCGCGCCTCGTTTTTTGGGCAAGGAGCCCATTTGTCTGTCGCGCCGTATAAGACGTTAATCGAGACAATAGGCAAGGCCCACAATTAATGACTAATATTTCGGACATTCACCGTCGCGCCATCGTGGTATCGTGACGAACAGCTTATTCCTCCAGATTTCGATGCCGACTGGCAGAGAGTTCTCCGGCACGTATTCGCCACTCGCTATCGCCAACTGCCGGCTGCGCTCGTCGGGATAAGCAAAGTCCATCTTCTTCCAAGTGAACCTCTCCAAGAGCGGAGCACGCCCAAACTGCACGCCCCACACTTGAGCCCCATCGATATTCACGGTCCACAGTAACAGAAAGGTCGAAACGAGGGCGCAATTCCAGATGCGATAATTTCCCATTTCTGCTGGTCGATCTCTTCTTTTCTGTATGCAAAACGGTTATTTGCCTAGTTGTCTTAAAGATATTATTATGCAGTAATTGAGAAAAGTAATTTGACATGCATGTCAAATTAAAGACATTAATTCATCATGCCTGGTCGTATTTAGAAATAATAACTGGTGAAACTGTCTTAGCAAAAAAAAAATATTAGTCGACTGTGCACATACCTAATATTTTAATATGAGCGCGTGCACTTGTCGCTTTTTTTTCATAGACACGAACCTGTATTAGCACTTGGCTAATACAGGTTTTTAATTAGATACGCACTAATACAAGTTTATAATTAGACAGCCTGCGTATACGTGTGCATGTTTACATGCACTTTTGATTTTATGCAATAGTCTTCGCAAACGAAAAGCGATATAGTAATTACTTAATCACCGTTGAGCTAAAAAGGATACGAAGGATTATCGGTTATGTCATCGAAATTTCCCTCGGTGAAGGGGATAGAGCATTGCGACATATATTTACTACTATCCTTATCATTTCGCTAACCAGTTTGATGTTTATCGTAGAAATGAATATTGTGACATATTTATCTCGCCTAATGTAGGGTACAAGAAAATATATTACCGTAATATGGAAATTAACTTTCCAGCGCAATTTTGACAAACTCAATTAGATAATAATATGAAAAACAATTGAAATTTATTTATTGCTGACAAGTCAAGTATATCTTCTCTAATAACGGCTTATATACAATATAAAAAAAATAAATTATATATATATTAATTATATATTTTATATCAGAGGTAAACAATTAATTAATTAATTTGAATCGTGCTTGAACCAGAAACGTCCAATAGTAGACTAACAAGAATATTTTTCAATGTCGCCAGCGGTAATTAACAACTTCAGTGTTTTGTTTTATCATATCTGGCATTTTTTATCTTCAATGCTCACAACGTTTCGACCGTTGTGGTCCTTTTCAAGCGAACTGAGTCATGTCATGGATGTAAAATTATGTGTATATAATTCATCCATACGAGATTGTGGTCATATAAATGTTGCACATGTTCTATAGAATTGTGTGACAAGAGACACCTTCGTTTGATGGGTGACCAATAATAGCTAAAAAAAAGAGCGCAAAGTGATTTTATCGCACGACAATGCTCGACCGCACCTTGCAAAGACAGTTAAGGATACATTATCGTATTCATCAGACTGTGCTCCTTCCTATTATCACTTATTTCGATCTAAGCAGCACAGGTTTGCTAATCAGCACTTCGAATCATAAGAAGAAGTACAAAAGTGGCTTGATAAGTAGATTGCTTCGGGGGATATCATTTCTTTTATCGCGGGATTCACTTGTTGCCCGAAAAATTGAAGAAGTTACAGCTAGCCATGGAAAATATTTTAAATCAAATACAATTTAACATCTCTGTAAAATAAACGTGTTTTTCTTGCAAAACATTCCTTTAAAACTAACCGGAACACCTATTATAATCCACAAAATAATAATAATGTATAACTTGTAAATGAGATTCTTCTTCAATCTATTTTCATTGAGGTACACGGTTCCGCTACAACTACTTCATACCGTCTGATATTTACCACGTTTATCCGACGGTCGAGCGCGGCATCAGCCTGGACCCTTCCTCTGACGGCAGGAATAACGTAGATCAATGTGGCAGCGAATCCGAAGTTCCGAAGTAAATAAACGCGGTGAACGAAATGGAGAACGGAGTTGCCAATCCAGGATACTTCAGTCTCCTAGAAAGCCGCTGTCGCTCTTTCAGTCCTAAACTGCGTGTTCCTGTAAAACGCTCGCCGTATATATGGCGAACACCCAGCCCTATGCGAAACCGTGCCCCATACCACGTGGAAACCTATGCCCCGCGCACGGAGAGAAATGCATCTTGGCATTGGTGCATGTACACCTACGTTCGCGCACTTTCCAGGCTGTCAATCAGTACGGATATCTTGTGCACCTGCACTTATGTGTTTCGACGCGGCGATTTAGTTGATTGCAGGAGAAGGATTTCACGCGTGCCTTAACGTTTCGGTATCGGGTCCATCAACGTTCTCCATCAACAATCATAATCTGTTGTACAACTTTGGAAAAATCGCACGTTATCCCATTTGTTGGCAAATTCAATATCGCTTCTTAGATTGCATTACTCAGAAATAAAATTGTTTTACGTATAATATTTAATACAAGCTATAAAAATTTAATCCTTTTTTTTCCTTGGTTGTTACTTTATTAGCCTCTGCGTATCTAACAGTCGCCGTTTGTAGAAGGCAATATTTTCAAATTATGAAGCAAAGAGTGATAGATTTATTCCTTAAACAGATACTTTCGTAACCGTAATTAGAACATAACATCACGGCATAATTAAATAGGTGTAACACAAATGGTAATAGCGAGCCGGCTGGTTGTGATTTCTCCAGTTTTTTCTTCGCATTACAAATACTTCACAGCTAAGTGCGCGCTGCAAGCTACAGACCAGTTAATGTGCTACATGTGGCTATTTTCGCCATAATTGAATACAATCCGAACGGACTGGCTGTTCGTAATGACAGCGTAATGACAGCGAGGTGCAAACAAGATTTCTACAAATAACAGAAAAGACGTAATGACTGTCGATGCGCTCATGATCGATGCGAGATACACGGCCGTTATTTCGGCATTAGCCGCGCGAGCGATGCGATTAAATTGAATCTGATAGCGATTTAATTAAATTCATAAATCTCCGGGCGCGCCCATCGGGGAACGTCGCGTCGCGGGCGCGCGACGACCGTGGAAACGCGGGCGGGCATTGCGAGCGCGTTCGGGGGGCAGGAAAGTCATTCGTTAGCCGTAACGAGGTGACGACAAAAAGCCGCCGTCTGTCTCACGGATGATCGGCTCCCGAGAATAAATTCCCGAGGGCACTCCGTTATCTTCCCGCGCGAAACTGACGGCTGAAATTGCGTTCAGCCCTCTCCTCCCTGCCCGCCCCCCCTCACCTCTCCGCTCTCCTATCCCTTTCGCCCACCTCGCCGCGTTTCATTAATCAGCACGCCCTTCCTGAAGGGCGCAATCAGAATTCGCGAAAATGAATAATTGCCGGCGGGCGAAAAATATTATTCCGGCTTAATTATCGATGACGCGCGACATTAACGGTAAAACCGAATTGCAATGTACGGCCGAATTAATGCGCTGCGTGATGGCGGGATGTGTAGCTGCGAGTAATTTAACGTGAACTCAACGTCGTGTCATCGAGTTTTTACTCCCGGCTCGAGTTCGATTTGCACCGTAAATCACCCCGAGCCAGGAAGTATTCGTCTGCCTTCCTCTACGCAACGCCGAGCTTATTACAGCGGTTATAAGTTGCCGATGATTTGAGAATAATCATCGAGAATGAGATACGCCGACGTGTAATCTCGTTAATCCAGTGGCACTTCGGCTTCCTATTTTCAAAGAAATCGAAAACCCAAGCGGCTTCCAGTTTACCGTCGCCAGAGACGTAAATAACCTGCAGTCTGAACGAAAATCACGTCGTATCAATTTTGCACTTAAAATCGCCAATGCGCTTTGCATTCATCGACGTCAAAAATATTATAAACGCGTGACAGAGCGACACGACGCAAGATAGCAGTCACGCCCTGTCAATTTTAATCTTCCTCTTGTCCGCATTCACCTTCCATCGCCGTCGGTCCCTCAAACAGAAGGATTGTTCGAAATCGAGCCGACAGTAAATGTATGCACAATAATTTACCTGGATTTGACGTCTTTTTATGAACCAGATCCATGAATTTTGCATAATTTAATTGATCAGCAGTCATGCAACGGTACGCAAAGAAAAGTTCACGACGCGGTTCGGTGCATGGCACGTTCTTATCAATCGTCGTCAGCTCCATTGGTCGTTCGTGGATAATCTACCTGCAACTTTCGTCACAGCCGCAAAGTTAATACGGACCGACTTTGCCGAGTCACTTTCTTGCGATCGTAGATCGCCCCATCAAGGCTGCCTAGATTGCTTCCCGGATCGCCCGCGGACTTTCTAGTTGACATGATAATTTAAAAGCGGCCACACGCGCTCGGATCTCCGTCGCCCATCATTCTCTCATCAGACGCATTTTTGCGGGTTATTAAAATTTCAAGACTTTCGGGATTTTCGGAAATATATTATTACGGAAGCGCACCCTCAAAAAGGATTTCTGTTACCGAGACAAAAAATATTCTTCACGCATTTATATCTCTCACAAACTCATTTAGTATGAAAACAAGACAATATCAAAATAAAATCAATAATTCTTATTCTCCTCCATCGAATTAAAAAAGATTTTCCCTTCGTCTTACAACGCACGAAGTTGGCACCGCGATTCGACAAAAGACGATACATGCTATCATTTTATTCTACATTTTAGATCTTGATGCAATATTGTTCTGAAGAGTACTCTTACGATTAATATAAATTAGATAATATAAAATAGATTCGAAAGATTATAGTTTGAAACGCTGTGCCACATCTCTTACACTACACTCATGTCTACTACATAATTCTTCCCATTTGTCAGTTTTAGCTGTTTATATTGTTAAAACAGAACGATCAATAATTTTGATTTTTTTTCAGTTATTCGTTCTATTTTACTTTATAACACATTTGTTTCTCATACGAGTCTCACTCACTGTTAAGCTTAAAAAAAAAGTGCCATCATTGGCGTTTGCAAACGCAAATATTAATATTTTAACACATAATAATATGTTTAAATAATATTTCACGTGTAATAATATTTTTAACGTGTTTTACACGTAATATTTCGTGTAACGTAGCAAACTTTAATATTTTTTTTAGAACTTTGAGATGGTCAATTTTAATTTAACTAGCCTTATTTTGCACGTATTGATGTAAAGAATAAACTGTAAAAATTTGAAACAATTCTCACATAAATGATCTAACGAAATAACTACCTTAATATTAAAATATTCCTTTCCCTATAATAAGTATAATTGGTGCTATATCGATCCTATTTTATGATAGATTCAAGTATATAGTTCAAGTATATAGTTCAAGTATATATTCAAGTGTAATAGCATTGGATCCGGAAATTTTTGCTGTGGGTGCGCTTTCGGGTTGGGTGCATTACGACGCGCTAAACTGGGAAAATGGAGCGCCTGGTAATCGGGCGGTAATATTATACGGGAAAATATCGTGAATATTCCTCGGTGTTATATGTACAATATCGCCATAATGTATCCGCTAATTCCGCCGCGCGGCTAATTGCACGGTTTGCGTCGTAATTATTGGGGAATGCACGAGTATATCGCGCGTACAACACTGACGTATTGTACGTGTAATTACTACGTACACCGTATCAATGTAGTGCAGCCTTTTTTTTTAAGTTTAATTGTGATCATCGCTGATGCTTAGCAGAATTTTATGTTTAATTATTTTACCTACCGCGGCGCGTAATTAAATTTTCCCCCCCCTTCTCCTTAGATAACATCAATGTCGAGTCACGATAAAATTGATAACAACGATAATAGACGCGGTAACGTACGATAAATTTAACATGCCAAACATATTATAACGTTAATCGAAGACATACGTTTATCTTGATAATGTAAATAAAGGTTTAACGTAATCTTCGTAAATGTTACTTTTCATTTAACAATTTTTTGTGAGCCATTGCGGCACGCGAAACACGAACGGGCCACACTGAGACACTTTGTACATGCAGTACTCGTTAATTTTATTTGCGCCACGCGCTCGAGAATAAATCTCTGCCCCCGAGCTCCGAATTTTACATACGACTCATCGACGTATTTGGCGAGCGGTTCCTCTGAAGGTCTCAGACAAATTGCGATCATTAGTCTCCGAGATCTGATTGTAATGAAATAATTGGTGTACACACGCTCTTCCTATGAGCTTTGTATGGGTCGCAGCTGCAAATTGAAGAGGAATAACGGTGAGGGCCGCAAATAAAACTATAATAACACAAACGATGCGAAGAAAGTTCGTCATTTGCGGGTCCAATTGTGCAACGAGAAATTAGCGGTTCGGCTCCAGACGATCGACCTCGTTTTCATTAAGTGGACAATTGTGGATATGCAAGTAAGACAAAGTGGTTATTTCGGCACGGTAATAAATGTCTTTATAAAACAAAATGTCGGTGAAACGCGCGGATGACATAAACATAAATACAAATTATGTTTTAAATATATGTTAAATCCCAGGGACGACAATGCAATGCCCGAGGCAGCCCCGTTTCTGCGCTACTAAAATTTAAAGATATTATTCGACATGTGAGCCGTGTTTCTCAGGAAGATGAATTAATGGCAACGCCTGAACTTTCAGCAACCACCTTGACATCAGACAAAACGGGTTGCCAACAAGTCCGTATCAAGCTGAGTAGATTGGTATCTCCTTTTACAGAGATCGTGTTATAACGGGAGCAAACTGGATGACGTATTGGAAAGTGGAATTGGAATAGGAAGCGGATTTCATCACGTGACGCAGTGTAAATTTATATATCGTCACACGGTACCCAAAGCAATATATATACATACGTGTAACTCAATTATGCAATTTCTTACAGATAATAAGAACATAATACAATTTTCGAGAAAGTAGATTTAGAATTAAAAAATAAAATTCCTAATTTAAAAAATAAGAATAATGTCGGTTGATAATTTTTTCGTTGATAATTGAAAAAAAAGATTCGTAAATAGGCGTGTGCGATCGTTCAATCAGAGAGTACTAATCGGTTTGTTATCGAAGCTCCCGTTACCGATAATTTTCGATGAGACGTGATGATGTGAAATATTATCGGTTAAAGAAAAACTTTTTTAACTTCCGTAGAAATTATATAATGGAAGAAGGAGATAGGAAGAACTGGAAAAGTGGTTCAAGAGTGTCTCGAAAGGAACAGACATCCAAATAAGAATATAAAGAAGATCCACAACTCGTGGCACGTGTTTTTGTGCGGCTCGCGCACTTTCTGGCACGCGCATCGGCTTTGCATCAGTGGGGGGGAAACGCCCACGAGATTGATCGCGAGGGGCCCGTAGGGTTGCAAGGCCAGTGGGACTCACCGTTGCCGTTCGGAAGGCACGAGAGTGTACATACTAATACACACAGCGGACGCCTCTCGATTATATTTTATCACTGGCAGCTTAGAAACAAGACAAGAGGAAGCAGAGACGTCGAGACAGGCTAGACTCTGGTGCCTGTTGCACGCGACACGTGTATTCATTCGAGTGATTAATAGCGGTAGCGGTAGTGATAGTAATAGCAACAGCGTCGGCATTTCATGAATAATATGCTTTTAAAACATTGGTTTATCCCCGTGATACGAAACCAATAAAACACTTGACAACACAATAACATTTTTCGTCGCGTATATAACAGAATCTTTTCTTAAGATTTATCCTGAAAATCATGTAATCGTGGGACATGGCATTTCGAAGAATTTTATGAGTTTACACTGGCGATACAATACATACACTGGCGATACAATACATATACTGATAATTTATTAAAATATTATAATTATATGGAATACTGAACGTCTTCCCTTTAAATATAAACTCACGAAATTTTGTACGTATGGTTTTGTCTCTAACACTTATTCGAATCCTCGTTCGAATCATTTGAATAAATAAAATAAAAGCACAGAACAGATGCTTCATTTTGCACAAGTAGCAAGTAACAAAAATGTAAGACACTTACCTTACGATTTCTCCGCCGTTGCCCGATGCGTCAAGACCTCCTCCTCCTCTCAGATTTCCTTGTTGCACTAACACAACACTCACTCGCGAAAATCATCGATCGCGCGAAATTTCGGCACTCCCGTACGCGATGTGAGATACCGCGAAACGCACGAAATATTGAAAAACGACAGAGCGAATTACAGCGCGAACGCCGAAATCACACACAAATTTCACGCACAAGTTTCTCTCTTTTCCCGAAAATAGAACGGATTACACGAAATCGATAGATAACTAAAAGCGCGGTGCGTAAACGTGATGTAACCGCGACAAAGTACCACGGTTCACATTCATATTTTAGATGAGTTAGTCTCGTGAAATACCTATGTACGTTGATAAAGAGCCGTCGCCTCAACACGCAATTCGTTTCTCATTACAAGTTGTAAGAACTTAATAATCGAGGAACGTTACTCGTTACTGATAAAGGTGTACAAATCGATAGCGTTTTATCCCTACATTCGTCGCGATCGAATCTTGGAAACCGATAACGCAAAAGTAATAGCACGCACGGAGCGACTCTCGCCACTGCCTGCCGGCTCGACGTTCGGCGAGCGAATGATATCGCGGCGACCTTCAGGTACACGATGGCATGCAAAAACATCGTACGTCACCGCGCCGAGTGAAAAACAACAAAAAAACGTTGAGAATTCGTTGGCCCGCTTAATCGTCGTAAGTACGATACCGCGCCGAGAGAAAAACAACAAAAAAACGTTGAGAATTCGTTGGCCTGTCTACGCAATGGAAAATTCTGCACTTAATATTTTATTGTACATTACTTTGTTCCGTGACTGTTGCTACGTTTTGCGTATTATTCCGCGGACTTATTGGTATTGATTAAATTAACGATTAATTCTGTTCAATCGAGAAAATGTTTCGAAACAAAAATCGTTGATACTTAAATTCTAATTACTAAGATTAAAGATTTTACCTCAATAGTTGGTGTATACAAATGTATATTACTAAATTGCAAATCTTCATTTATTATGGGCAAAAATTATCGAATTATTTACTTTAATAATAATATAAATTGGTGTTAAATACTTTATTGGAAATAGCACATTGTGCGCGCTATTTGGTTTTAATTTATATTTATTCGTGATCTTCTTCACACATTAAGATTTTTTTCATGTGAAGAAGACGTAATCTGACGTTGACACTCTGTCAAAATACATATTACATGATTTTCGCACTGACAGAATATAGAAAATAAATTTTTAAAATAAATTTAAAAATTTGTATTTCTTTTTATATAATTTTATTTGTTATATACTATATGTACAGGAAAAAAAAAGTAAAGACCGTAAAAGCGCGCGCGTTAGCGCGCGCTGTGTGTGCTGGTTTTACTAGTAAAACGCATGGTAAAATTTCAAAAAAATCTCATAAAATTCTTCAAAATGCCATGTTGTTCCACGATTTACAGGGTAATTTTAAAAGGAAATTCCCTCCGTGCTCATCAACTTCCTCAACGTATTAATTTGTTAATGATATTTTGTCCATTATGTGTTTCAATTTAAAGACTCGTAAATTCGAATTATATAAACAATTTTAACATATCTTTGATCAAATTGTCATTTCACGAAGTATGACTTAACAGAGTTATAGTAGAACTTCTTTATACAAAATAGCACGGTTACATTTGATTTCTTGCTATTGTTATGTAAGTTTTCCGGATTATTATAGCATGTATTGTTGTATTTATTAACACCGTTTTCTGGCTTCCACAAATATTACGTTACTACGGGCGAGAAAAGGGGCAGAGAGCTTGGCAGAACGTGGCAGGTGCACAAGTTTCATTTCGTGTCCCGGCGAACAGCCTCGGTTTCGTCCAAAAGCCACGCCGAGCTTCAAGTTGCCGTTAAGTCCTGGATCATTTCTCGCACCTTGCACGAAAATCTTCGTAAAATATCAGAAACAATTCCGTATTAATAAGATAAGGACTTCAATCGCAAAATTCGATAAAATGTATTGCACGCTAAGCAATAAATTCCTTGAGACGTTTCTACTTAAGAGCAATTTAAACTTTGTATTAAACGATCATTCCATTTAGTATTTCGATACTTATATTAATGAAAAACAAGTAAGAACAATGTGGCGTGGAATCGTAATAATCGTTCTCTCATGAAAGATTGACCGCATCGAGGAACAATAAAAGTTGGCGTCCTTTTCGACCAAATCGCCGAAGAATCCGATGTGAGAAATCCGTGCTGGTCGCGAAGTGTACAGGTGCACGAGCTAACGAGCAGAGCTCGTTCTTCCAGGTAGGATAAGAAAGAAGAGGAGAAGAACGGGATGTAGAAAAGAAGAAGAAGACGAGGGCGGGGAAACAAAGATCAAAGGCGCGAGGAGTCAGAAAAGCGAGTGCAACGATAAGACGAAGACAGAGAAGAGGAAACAATTACGCGCGTGAAAGAACCTGACGGGAGATTATTATCAAACATCGAATATATCGATGATACGAGCAAAAAAATGGTGGATGATGCACAGCGAAAATGAGCGTATATTAAGTCGGGAAGGAGAAGCTGCGGGAAGCTACAAGTGCCGAAAACGTTCACGAGTATCGGAGGCGTTCACGAGATCTCGCGATTAAACGGCCATAAGTCGCGCGAAGGAACGTCGATGATGTCTCGACGAATGGAACGATTATGGCTTTCTTATAGGAAGGATCTCGTGATAAAAAGTCCGAACGCGTCAACCATCTTTCATTTGAGATACCTCGGAAACTCTCTGATAGCTGGACATTAACGAAACGCTCGTTTCAAGCCGTTAAATCATCCTAAACACTGACGCTTCTTATCCCACCTAAGGGGTTGGTGTCGATGACTGTTGAAGTCGTTAGGTCGTTAACATATCCGAATGCTCAAGGATCGTTCCGATGGTACGGGATGTAGATGAAGCGGGGCTGCCGATTCGGCTCCGATGAAATACGGTTTGTCCAATTAAGTCACGATAAGATCGCCGCGGTCCTGGGTGGCGAGTTTTGAAACGACTTCATTAGACTACCCATAAAATTCATTGGTAAGCCGTGAAACGGTACCAAGGGGCAGCGGTGCGCACAGCGCGGAGCAAGTTAAGGGGACAGGTGCCGCCGCGTGTCATACATCACTTCGGAAGATATACCAGGTATACGTCCCGAGGGAACGCGTCTCGATTTCCACACAAAAAGAAATGATTAGAGCTTATTAGCGGCGACATCTCGACCCCGAAGAATCTTGATGGAGGCGAGGCGGGATTCCTGCGCGTGTGCCGTAGCACGCGGCCAGTTCTGACCTCAGTTGATATTGTCTTCCTCCGAAGTAGGGGAACGAGCGAGAGAGGAGAACTTATACTAATATCGAGCAATGCAAATGCAAACTCGCTGTATTCAGTAATCCAGTTCGTAAAAACGATGCTGTAATATCAAAGGGATTTCTTTTTCGCGGTAAAGAGTGCTACCCTAGTAGCACAGTTCATTGGCTAAACATGGCATCTCATAATAGAGGCCTCTCCTCTACAATCAAGTTCAACGAAGTGACTTGGAAAGACCAAGATTTCCTTAAAATTAAAATATTTAGATACACATGTAACAGGTAAATAACGTACAAAACGCATACACTGTTCGCACTCCTCGAGAACAAAGTTCGGACGAAAGTGAAGAAAAGGAAGAGGGGCAAAAGTTTGTTTTCTAAATCGCCCAGTTATTTCTATGCGGTTGCGTGCGGGCACAATGGAGTGTCTCTTCTTTCCCTACATTAGACAAGACGGACGCGTCTGCGGGGATGTGGATGGATAGAGACGTTTCAGTAAAGGAGTAATGATACAGGCGACTGGACACGCGCGCTCGCTCGCGCGCGAAGCTTCCGCAATGCTGTTTATATCCAACCGGTCTCTCGCCGGCACCGACGAGTTCTCTCGGCTTCTGTTGCTTTATTTCGCTGAAATGAGATCAAACGGCCGGCCATCGGCAGCGAAATTCGTTGCCGCCTCGGCGAAATTCGACGCGCGCTGCGTACACTGCCTCCACCCAATGAGTCCCTAAAAAGGCCGTTGTTTTATGCATCCGGAAGAGACGGCCGCGACAGATCGTAAAAAGAAGTGTATCAATGAATAATAAAAGTATCCGCGCGCAGAGGTAATATCGAGAGGCAGGGGATACATGGATCTCCATGTATCGAAAAGCCGCGTGCGCAAAAGGAAGTCTCTTGAGCCAGCGGTTTTTAACGACCGCGCTGGTAATTAATGCACCCGTATGTAATTATCCCCAGGAAGATAACATGTTACCTCGTAACTTCAAATTTTTAACGTTTCACCCCCCCTCCCCTTCCGTCCCCCCTCCCTCGAATTTCGGTATAATTTTCACGATCAATCAGGTCTCGATTTATAACATAATCAAGCGAATTTACGGCCGAGAGATGCGAATAAATTTTTATCAACCACGATCTCCGGCTTGAACGATCACTGCGTAAATTACAAACGGTTATGTACTGTCACAAATATCATTTACGTTTATTACATCGTTGAAAGGTTTGTTAGAAGAAAAATTTGTCAATTATGTTCACCTGGTGGAAAATTAAAGTTTGTTACACATATTTGTGCGAGAACTTTCTCGTTTATGTATTACGTTGCCGTGCTCGCCGAGCTGTAATTCTGACAAACGGGAATAAGTTTCAGAAGGAATACGCACGATACGGCACGATAGCTGGTGTGTTAGAAAGAATGGAAGGGTCGAGCGACTATTAGGCGACCGGGCGGCAAGTGGTACGATGAACCCCACATTTACCTTCATTATTCCCACGTGACTCGTTGAAAATCTCACGTGAAACTCTAATGAATACTAATTTCGAACCGGATTCGTCCAGCCAAATTTCAGGCCCTTTACCAGGCGAGGCGATAAAACTCGAGTTGGAAGGCGTTGCGTGGATTCTCCGGATCTCTCTGCGAAGAGAGCCTTGAGGAAGAAATGCCATCTCACTTACGCCCTTCGCATTCCACGAAGGGTCTGTTGTGCACTCGTCCAATTTTCGTAGTGTCAAGTTTCGTTTGTTTTCGCTCGCTCTTGCTCGAATTTTCGTGCGTTACAAATATCCGAAATAAATAAGATGCTTTCGATGCAAAATCCAATAAGTCGTGCGCATATGTGTAAATTATATAAAATTCGCACAATGATGTGTAAGTGTTATCCAACGTTTCAGGTGGCACTCTTGGCTTGACGTCATGCTCTTTTAACATCACGAAAGTCGAAAGAGACATAAGCGAAACGTTCAGCACAGCATTCAGAAGTCACAAGCGAACCGAACTCGGTCGCGTGGCGTGAGATTGGTTTGCATTAACATGTGTGTTACCAACTACTTGCAAATCATACCTTCGACTCCTTGGTAAATGCAACGCTCTACTTTGCGGTGGGACATCAACGCGCCGCCTGAAATGGGTGTGGGCAATTACGGAAATTGCAAAGGTAACGAAGGAAGGGAATTGACTTCCTTTCGGTAAATATATTACGTCTTAAATGTGCCCGCACAGTCGCACGAACATCGTAATGACGAAAAATGTGGCGTCGTATTATAGGAATGTATGCAAATGATGCTAAATTGCGAGACGTCGCGAGGCAATGAATACTCGAAACAAAGAAACCAGAATGCACGAGTTAGAAATTAAAAATCTTTTTTCCAATCCCATAGAGTTCATAGACAATGTCACTTCTTCTACCAAGCCCGTTGCAATAATGATACTTCTTTTTTATGTACGAATAAATTGTATAAAATAAAAATGTATGCAGTTATCATATTTCATCTCAGAAAATAGTCTCTCCTTAAATTGTATGGCGACTCGACTTTAAACTTACCGGCTAAGAATTAAAATTCAGCAACTAGAGAAGTATATAAATAAATGATTATCATTTTAAACGCTAGACTAATCCCAAAACTTCCTCATTAAAAAGTTTCTTGGCAGCTCGGCGCGAGGATTACGCGCGGTTAACAGCGCGGTCTAATTAATTCGCGCAAAGCGGGAAGAGATTTCGCTAAATAATAATAAGGAATCGCGCCGCGGCAGGTCCCGAAAAAGGGGGGAAAGAAATAAGTCCGGCTGTAAAACCTGCAGGCGGTACTCCGGGCAACGCAGCGCTAATTATGCAAAATAAATAAAGGCACGTGCACCGCACATTCTTACACCCCCTCTCGCGTCTCCTTGTCCGGACTTGATCGTCGCTCGCACGCGATTTCAACGACTCGGCAATTACCGATCCCCGCGTAGAGAACACGAGAATACCCAGCTCTCTCGGGATCTTCGCCCATCTCCTTCCTTTCTCCTCCTCCGGCAGCTTCAATTTGGTTCAGTTCTCTGCGGCCGGCGCGCGTACCGACTCCACGCTCGGTTTTCGTATTTATCCCCCTTCTACCTCCCCCTTCGTCCTCCGTTTCGCAAATCCAACGCCGATCGCGAAGCGGCCTGGCGGCCTAAACTCCCGAGGTTTCGCCGAACTACCCTCGGAGCGCAACGAGCACACCAGATTCCAAGTATCAAGAGCGACGTGCTCTATAATTGAAGCATTGAGAATGATACATTGGCAAATCATACTTGTTGGTTATCTGACCACCACACTGTATCCTGAATGTTACAATTAACATGCATAAGAATGATAAATCAACGCGACAAAGGTAGAAACCAATCGTTATCCGCGAGCGCGCGGATGAGCTACCCGTGAAATTCAATTACATCACGCGACGTTGCGTATATCGCAATTATTCTGACTTAGCTCACAGTACCGACGTTATTCATGTGATATACAATCGTGATACAGAGAGAGTTATCGTTCCTTCACGCCTATACTTTTTCATTTTACAAAAAGCATTTGATAATTTATTTGCAGCGATCATGATACGTTCGCTTCGCGCCGACAATCACGCAATCTCTTTTTGTATACACTCGCATCCTCTCCTCTCGTTACATAACTCTCTCAAAATGCGGGTACTTTTTCTCCCGATTCTCCCGGTCCCGTTTTCCAGCGTACACTTTCCGTTTCTGTCTTGAGGCACCTCCGTCGGTTTCTTGCATAAGCTGAGGATAGTGACTCTACAAAAGCTACGCTCGGAATAGATTACGTGTTCGTGAATGAGACGCAGGAAATGAAATGGTAGGCAATCCGCGCGTATAATTACGCGAATGATACCTGTGGGGTACGCGTTTTCGAAAATGAATAACCCGACGGTGATGAAAGGAGAACAATGTTTACGTAGAAACGCCGAAATCTCACCGGCGCCGCCGATGCGTCCCTTGAAACGAGCTCAAAATCCCGTGGAGCCAAATTAATTCTCTAATTATAGTGCCGCGAAACCCATGATTGAGAAGAACACGGCGAAATACCATGTCATTTCGGCAAAAACTCGCGCTAAGGCTTGACCAACACACAGTTATAACTTAAACCCATTTTCAGTGTTTCGTAACACGAGGTAAAAGCAAGCCTCAGTGTTTCCGGATAGAAGAATATCATCTGAATGAAACTTTGGCGGACCCCTAATAGAAGAAATCGTTAAGTACTGTATACAGTTCGACACAAACTTTTATTGCCATTCTACAGCGAAAGGCAATACACTTTCATCGAGTATATTCTGGACTTTTATTCCCCGATAGGAAAATATTTAGCAAATTATGTAACAAAATCTGAATGAAACTTGGAATGCTGGAATTATGCGTATGTACATATCTCGAACAACATATGCGGAAATGGTGACCTGCCGAATATTGACAAATATTTGCACAATGTATTTCTAAATAGTATAATACAATACCCTCCATTTAGAAATTTTATTCCTACGAAACCGCTGCGTTTTGGCGAATCACCTGAATGCAATCTTCGTAAAATTTTCTGCTTTTAGATAATGCAATTATTACACAATATATGAGACATTTTCCTATCGAGGTTAAAATACTTCAGCAAGTTGAAAGACATCCAATTTGAAAACAAAGTGAAAAATCCATAAATCTATCGATCTTCGGGTGAAAATTAGATATTCGCAAACGTATCATTAAGATGAATTGTCTTCCCTGTTTCAAAAGAACTCAATGCTTGAGCGCAATCAATCTGTATATAGCGAATAAATATGACGGTTCTCTAATCGACAAAAGCTACTTCGTGCATGGCGTTGCGTTACGAAATGATTAGATTGTTTCCCAGCCAACAACAGGCCCGGACGCTTTGCTTTATTAAGAGCGCCACGCTCGTCGAGGTATCGATAACCCAGCACGCGAGTCAAATTTACACGCTGAGTTAATCCACAGCACCTAGAAGCGTAATTTGCATAAGCCCTTATCCGATCGACCGCATGCCGTTACTTCGCTCGGCCGGATACGCTTATCCACTGGGTCGTGCGCCGAATAACACGGCCCAAGACAATTATTTCTTCGCCTCGTTCCCGCTTTCGTTCTCGCTGCGCTCATGTTCGACGATCCTATCGGTTTCTCTCCCGCCGCCCATTTCTCGCTGGCGTACATTCGCATCACACACAATTCGCGTGTCGCATTCCGTACGACGCGACGCGTAGGATACCTGTCCGATATCCTTCCGACCGAATTACCTCTCGCCGGCGAGCTGCATGCGATGAAGCTAATGAGAGCCGATCATAATACCAAGTGTAAAGAGTCGATCTTAATAAAAAGACCCGTGGGTGAGTGTCGCGCGGCAGGACCTGATAATCATCTTGGATGGATTATCCGCACAACGCGGAGAGAATGTCTTCAAGTATCGCCACGATTACGTATACCGTGTAACGAAGGCATATGAATTTGATAATGGCCAATAGTCAGCTGTCGGATTACGTATACATTACGCGCGGGATGAGGCTCCGTATTAAGAAACGGAATATATTCGCCAAGTCTACTGCGCGAGTAATTATATCTTTTAATCACGGCGTCCGTTATTACAGGTATTATAGGCATTCAATTTATATGCGTCCTATTACGTGCAATTTGCGGCACGTTAGAACCAGTTATTCCATCATTAGCTAGATAACGTCTCCCTTAATCGCTAAACCGATTATCCACATATTAGGATGATCCAGCAACATCGAAATATCTTTCTACAACTTTTTGGAATATAAAGTGCCTTAATGAACATCTCTTTCAGTGCCATAGGACATTTTTTTAATCAACTCTGGCGCAATTTCGATCTATCGTCTATTTTTCTAAATTGGTACATAGAAATCTCTTCAAGTTGCCAGCAACAGATAACAACAATCAAGCTTTTTAGTCGACGTTAACCGGCCAGTGTTTTAATACAGAACATTTATTGCGAAAAATTTTACCTCAGCCAGGGTTTGAACCTGGACTTCCCCTCTCTCTAGGCGGGCGTTTCACTTTTCTAAATTGGCTTGTCTTTTCCAGGGGATTCACGCGAGATTATTGAATGCGAATTTCAATAAATTTAACTAATACATTAAAGAGTGTTGCTTCACCATGTTTTCTAAATATCGGGCAATATATAAACTTGCTGAAATTAAATAAATAATGTACTTCGGATACATTCCTTTTCTCTTTCCTCTTATTTCTTCATTCTCGTGTCTCTCCGTTTTCTCGTTCGCGCATATCTCTTCTATTGTCTCGCGATATTATCTCGCATTCTCTGAAAGACATTTTCGCAAGAACAATTATGAAATATTACCGCTGCTATTTCCGTACGAGTCCCATCGACCAGCGTCGTCCAGTCGATTGCACGAATTACGCGGATCTGTGCCACCCACGTGCACTCATATGATCGTCCGAGGTCGACGAAC
>NW_011967192.1:1795641-1802215 GCF_000949405.1 Vollenhovia emeryi
GCAGGGTCCACCTTCCTCGAGGAGAGAAGGTGAAAGAGCGCGGCGAGGGGGCGAAGCGCGGGATGGAGTGCGCCCGGTGCACCGCCGCTGCCGCCGCCGTAGCTGCCGCTGCCGCTGGTGCAGGCAGACGGTACAAAGAGCATTATGTACAAAGACGTAAAACGAAATGGGAGCGAGATGCCCGACGGTGTCCGGATGAATGGGGAAGGTGGGGGTGGACTGGCAGGAGGCCATGGTGAAGAGGAACAATGGGCACGCGGGACGGTGGAGGAAGGACCAAAAAGGAGGTGGGAGCCAAGGCAGAAAGCGCGCACGAGGAGCTACGAGGAAGGGCCGACGCCTCCGGTCGACGGGAGAAATGAACCCTGCGAGAATTGTACCTGCGCCCTACAATGTGCAAAGTAGCCGCGCGGGTTTTAGCCGGCGCGCGATGCGATACGGTGCGGTGCGATGCGATGTTACGGTGCATTCCTATCGGCGAGTAAACCCGCGTAAAGGCTCCTCGTGCATTATGCGCGAGGGAGGTGAAACATGTCCCGTATCACGCTGCGAAAGTTCGGTAAAGCGTTCGATCCTCTTTCGAAAAGGAAGCTCGGCATTACGCAACGATTTGTTCGCTACGTTCTATGCTGCGTGTTGAGCAAGGTTTGGAAAAGTCACTTTGTCAAACTATTTAGTTACAGTTACAAGTTACAATTCTGAAAAGTAACGCGTTACGGTTACAGTTACTCAAAAAGTAACGAATCGTTACTTTGCAGTTACCTTCTTGCGAAAAAAAATTAAACTGTCAAATCTGCTTTTGAATTGTAAAGTGTCGATAAAGGCGTTTATTCGCAAAGGCAAGGCCTAATGCGATCTGTGGAGGTTTAAAACATATATAAAGTAATTATGAAAAAATGTGACTACGAAAAAATATAAACAAGTTAAGTGACATATGGAGAGAAAATAACAAAGTCAAGTTGAAGTTACAAAAAAAAAAGTAACTGCAACTGCAACTTTGTCACAAATAACGAGTTACTTCCCAAGCCTGATGTCAAGTATTCCTAAGTACAAATAATAGTAATTAGCAATAAAACAATGATAAGTTCTGATAAGCAGTATTTTAACTTGGAAGTAAAAACCCTTATCGATAGCTGTCAATGCAATTACGGAAAAACGACGTGTTTCATTTTTCATTCGATGTTTCTGGCTGCCCGCGCTTTAATCACCTTCAACGCCGCGCATTTAAATAACCCATACAAGCGACTTCCGAGGATATACGAGAAACGACGGGAACTTGATTTAGTGCCTCGGAGAGTTCTAGTCGTACCAGAAAAGGCCCGAGCCTGGGGATCTACGGTAAGTGCAGCGCCAACGTGTTTTCTCTGTATAGCTCGCCCATTCGAATAGCACATCTATTATATTCGTCTTTCTTCCATCTCCTATCGCTTCTCCATTTCCTGCCGCAGTCGCGGAAATGCCGTGTATTCGTTACAACAAATCATGATGGCTAAGCACGATTTTACCGTTGACGATAGCTGCTCGTTCTCTTATGTTACATCTTACTCGCCGCACTATCACGATCAATCGAAGACACGTTAATTTCGCTACTTCACCAGGGCCCATTTGTAAGTATATCACTGCGATTTTCATACTTATAACTGGAAATTAGTGACTATTCACTGTTTTCAGTAATAATCCACTGATTGACTTTAAGAGAGTACAAGAATACAAACGGAAGAAAAAAATGTACGAACAATTAAAAGATCCTGTATTGTAATAAAGGATTTTCGACGTGCTTTACGTGTCGCAAGATTCGCCATCGATAAATTCCAATACTTGGGAATCACAGTCAAATTAGTCCAAGTGTATCCTGTTCTCCTTGAAAGCAACAAACCTCGCCTCCAAGACACGGTGGCGCAGGTCGCGGCTGGCAGCGTCGAAGGTAATCATCGCGAGGCAAAGAAATGAAGAAACGAACCGAAGAGTCGTTGCTTTCGGCCGCAATGGCGAAGTGAGCAGTTCCCTCGTTCCCAGGCTCGGTCCGCGCCGCGTCCGATCGTATCTTCGCGAGGATTTATTGTTTGGTAAATCATTTAGTCGCTGCCAACCTGCTGCAGGGAGAACCGAACTGACGGCGCGCACTCCGCAATTCCTCTTTCCTCTTCCTCTTCCTTCTTCCACCTCCGGCCTCCGCTTGCTCCTCGTTTATTTGCCGTCTCTTACCCTTCTGCTTGCAAACACTCTTCATTCGGGTTCGATTCGGCGGGGCCGGCGCATTCTGCTCGCCGCGACTCCAAGTCCACGGGATTTCTCGGAAGGTGGCCACCGCCGGTACACCGTAACTTTGTCGTGTCGCTGCGCTTCGAACGTGAGCTTATTGTTGGACAATGCAAATTGGACAACGGCGTCCGCTACGATTATTTCAGACGCGAATGTTCATCATTGTCACAGATCACAAGCTAGTAGTAGACCATCCGTAAAACCGTTCCACCAACGATTTATCATGGAGCTCACTAGACGTAATATTTCATCATCTACAGAATAAGCCCAGGGCTACGGTACAATTGCGGAGTATCAGTCGATGTCTAATACTAATAGAGTTCCCCGAGATACAACGCTAGCTCTCAAGTTACAGGTTGGCCGCGCGGGCCGCGGCTGATTACATTTCTAAAACAAATGAAAATGTAAATGTGTATAAGCTTCGCGGATCGTACAGCCAATGGAATCTGTTTCGCTACTGGGCTGATATTCCTGGTTCTCTCTTGTGTTTGCGCGGAATTTATTATACGCGTTGACATTGTAGCGTTATCGCTTAATAGTCCCTTTATAACGGCGAGTTTGCTGCCCGAGCAAGGCCAGCGCTCGGGCCCGTACAAAGTAATATACAAGATCGCTAATTTACGCGCCGCGTTATCTCGGCGATAACGCACGAATACCAAACCGTTCGGTTTACTCCAATAACCAGTTAAAACTTAATCGATACCCCGATATACGCAGAGAGTCAAAGTCACAAACCGGTCTCGCGTCCGACCGCATCGCTAACAAAGTAACGTCCTTATCACCTATGCGTATCGGAAACCGAGAATGCATTTCTGCCGGGTGTACCTGATCTCTTTCGGTTGCGTGGAGCACTGTCGAGAGCGCGGAAGAGTGGGGAAAAGAAGCGCACGACAGGCACGCGTCTCCTTCGGTGAGAACGTGCTTCTTCCTCCTTCTCCTCCACGTCCTCCACCTCTTCGTCCTTCCTCCTCGGCGTCCGAGGGAGCTTCGTGGAGCGATTTCGTGGCGCGGGAGAGAGCGGAAGAGGCGAGACGAGCGAAGAAGAAGAAGAAGAACCTGATATAAGACGGGGAGCGCAGGAGAGGAAAGAGAGAAAGAGGGACGAGGGGAGAGGGAGGGGGGGGAGACTGACGTGCAACAGAGGCGGGCAATGCAGAACCTAACCGTGCAGGGTACAGGTGCATCGGACGATGGCTCTCGGGAATTCGTGCTCGTTCCACCCTCGAGGAATTTTGTCCCTTACTCCTTTTTTTTCTCTCGCCGCTCCGTTCCCGTTCGCTCGCTCGCCCGCCTCTAGTTGCGTAAAATAATGAAAGGTATTACGCTGTGTAAATACAGCCTTAACGACAGCAGTCCGTAGTAATTACCGTGGATAATTATTACGAGTAATTAATTCATCGTTAGGAAAATGAATTATTTATCAGCTGCACAATTCGCTGACTCTAGGTACATACAACGTTTTCAAAATTCACGCCCGAAGTTCACGTCCGTAACAGAACTTATTTTATATCTTTACCTATGCATATTACGTCGTATTTTTGCAATAAGGGACCGTAATAAAAAATGTACTCTTATTTTTTAAATCAAACAACGAGGACCCATGCAAGATTTTGAAAAGACGGATTCAAGACTTACAATTAGATAGCGTGTGACGCTCGCTGGACTAAAACGCTGCATGTGAAAGCATATAATATATCAATACGAAAATTTCAATCGCGTCATTATTGATCTTTTTCTTAATAACGAATAACAATATTTCAACGGTAAATAAATATTTTGAGAAGAAGAAAGGGAATTAGGAGGAAATGTCGTCTATGCACATTTGTCCGTGCAAGTTTGCTCAAATCTATCTATCATTTAATGGCAAATCCGTAGCACGCGCAAAAGTGACAATCGGCACGTTTCCCTCGATGCCAGATTAACTCGAGATCCCACAAAGTGGCATTCGGAACCGCGAAATGGCGGAAAAGGAGTAGCAGCGACAAATAACGAAGTGGCAAAGGCCCCGGGCGCATCTTAATTCGAGCTTAGACTTCGTTAACGTCCGACAAACATTGTAATGCCGTTCGTTCCATAAAGCCGGATTAAATCAAGATTACAGCCGTTCGGGCGCGAGCGGTAATCTAGGTTTAATAGCTAATAATCCCGTGGGATTTTCCAGAAAGCGGTTCGCCGTGCTGCATACAACCTGCCACGAATTTTTGCCCGTCACTGTGGACGTGCTCGCGGAGCATTGTCCGGAAGTATCGCCGCGCGAAAGAATCGGGGGGGGGAAATATTAATTTCTCGGTCGAACGTCGCGCCGGTCATTCTGCCCGGCACAGAATACAGTGATTGAGTCGTATACTTTTGCGGCGGTCTCGACCCGACGACGCGTGCCTTGACTGTTGAGCGACTTCTCTGTAAAGCTGGGACTTTCGGTCAAACGAGTCGCCAGGTGCTACTGGAAATGTCGAGGCTGAACAAGATAATGTGCACGCCGAATTTGCGGAATGGCGTGCGTAATGATTTACAGCCAGTAAAATATTATCTTGCTTCGAAGAATTGTGAGAGAGAAATAGACGGATCTTTACTCGTATTTTCTAAAGTTTATGTTAATTGTTGCACGCAATCGTTCGATCTTACAACGATAAAAGTTTTATAAGAAAAATATGAATGCACATTCGAATTTCTTTGTATTTTCTATAAATACAAAAGGAACATTAGAATGTGTCATTTTTATTTATAAATTATTTGTAAATTCCTAATGGTATGTAAAAAATCGTTTTGGGGAAAAATGAGAGTATAGAAAACATAGCAAGAGAGACAACGGCCATTAAGACCGGTTGCAGTGTTAAAAGAAGAGGGACTGACCATTTTTCAAATGAGAGATTTTTAGTGCATCCTCGGAATATTAGTACCACACCCTTCTTCCGGCACCTGAATGCATCGGGGTGCTCTCGATTTTCGTGGGTATTCTCCCAGAAACTCCCAACCGCTTCTTTTCTTCATTCTGTTTTCTTCATCGTCCACCCGACCAGTCCCAATAAGCTCCCTTAACGATTCCTCGCCACACCCCCACGAGAAATTAGAGCTCCTTTTCCCATTTCGCGAGATTTCTCGGTTCATCAGCACCAATCTCATGTTTTCGGAATAGAAAAGAGCCGAACCAATCAAGCTCTTACCTATCTTTTCAAAGTTGAAATGAATTTCGAAAGTTCTCGTAGACTAAGCTATACTTATTGTATCCTGAAAATTACAGGCTATTATCTGAACAAATATTTGTTTCTATATTGTTCCCATTCTTTCTCGATCGTCGAATATCTTCTCGTCATTCTCGCCACACGATTTCGAGTATACTCATGCTTCTAATTTCATTAAGGATATTACCAAACGACATTGTCGATGCTATTTCACTTACAAGTTTTCCAATATATTCAAATACTTTGTTGACGTCATTATAATCTTCAAACGTATGATCCATATATAACATACTGAAATACACTTCAACGTTCTGCTGCCCCTAGCACCTCAGCAACCGGATTGACGGCGTTGCATGGATGTTACGAGTCGAGTGTGGCTGCATATTGGAATGTATTCATGATATTGAATTTTATCAACTGCGTGAATTGTAAATCAGGCATTACCTTGGCAGGGATCTCCCGTGGTACTTTGCGTGTCTTAATGAGGCAATTAACGTCGTCATGTTGCTTTATCTCACGCCCGTGCGTCAAAGCTAAATTATACCGGTATCATTGGCAGTTACCTCCCTCGGCTAATTACCTATAAATAGCGACACTTCTCATCCTCTATGCGTAAGAAGGATCTTAACATAATTGTATAAACTGTCAATGTTCGGTTCGGAAAAGTTGAATCTTAGATTATTAAACGTTGCAATTACAAATCAGAGCGTATCGTTACAAGCGATAGAATTATTGGGTTGTTGCTAAGAAAATGTAAGGGAATTACGCGTATCTCTTTAACGTTACGTCGAAAGAAAGACTTATGTCTCGAAGACAAACAAATAGAGAGAAATCGCTTTGATCACGAGGACTCCCGTATCTCAAGTTACTAATTAAGACGCCGATGGATTCGCGATTGTCTTGGATACCAGATCTTTTCCCTCCCACTCCTCTCTCTCTCTCTCTCTCTCTCTTTCTCTCTCTCTCTCTCTCTCTCTCTCTCTCTCTCTCTCTCTCTCTCTCTCTCTCTCTCTCTCTCTATGTTTTTATCCCATTCTGCTCGAGTGTCCGCGATTAAATCAGCGCATCCAATCGAGCGAATTAAGTTCTCGGCGTGGGTGGACCCGACCTGAGAGGAAGATCGAAGGAAT